>NW_025408273.1:0-108254 GCF_905475395.1 Chrysoperla carnea
GACCTCTATGTATACATTTTGACCTCTATGTATACATTTTGACTTACTAGGATCAAAATTAAAATGATTTGTATAGTCATGACATTCTAGTTGTAAAATCGTAAATTTTCAAAAAAATGTTTTTTTCTATCGAAAAATGTCAAATTTGATCATTTTTGGCTTATTTATACTTAGTCCAGTCATAAAGGACCTATATGTATACATTTTGACTTACTTGGATCAAAATTTCAATGATTTGTATAGTCATGACATAATTTTCAAAAAATGTTTTTTTCTATCGAAAAATGTCAAATTTGATCATTTTTGGCTTATTTATACTTAGTCCAGTCATAAAGGACCTCTATGGCTACATTTTGACTTACTAGGATCAAAATTAAAATGATTTGTATAGTCATGACATTCTAGTTGTAAAATCGTAAATTTTCAAAAAATGTTTTTTCTATCGAAAAATGTCAAATTTGATCATTTTTGGCTTATTTATACTTAATCCAGTCATAAAGGACCTCTATGTATACATTTTGACTTACTAGGATCAAAATTAAAATGATTTGTATAGTCATGACATTCTAGTTGTAAAATCGTAAATTTTCAAAAAATGTTTTTTCTATCGAAAAATGTCAAATTTGATCATTTTTGGCTTATTTATACTTAGTCCAGTCATAAACGACCTCTATGTATACATTTGGACTTACTTGGATCAAAATTTCAATGATTTGTATAGTCATGACTCTCATGTTGAAAAATCGAAAATTTTCAAAAAATGTTTTTTTCTATCGAAAAATGTCAAATTTGATCATTTTTGGCTTATTTATACTTAGTCCAGTCATAAACGACCTCTATGTATACATTTTGACTTACTTGGATCAAAATTTCAATGATTTGTATAGTCATGACTCTCATGTTGAAAAATCGGAAATTTTCAAAAAATGTTTTTTCTATCGAAAAATGTCAAATTTGATCATTTTTGGCTTATTTATACTTAGTCAAGTCATAAAGGACCTCAATGTATACATTTTGACTTACAAGGATCAAAATTAAAATGATTTGTATAGTCATGACATTCTAGTTGTAAAATCGTAAATTTTCAAAAAATGTTTTTTCTATCGAAAAATGTCAAATTTGATCATTTTTGGCTTATTTATACTTAGTCCAGTCATAAAGGACCTCTTTGTATACATTTTGACTTACTTGGATCAAAATTTCAATGATTTGTATAGTCATGACATTCTAATTGTAAAATCGGAAATTTTCAAAAATGTTTTTTCTATCGAAAAATGTCAAATTTGATCATTTTTGGCTTATTTATACTTAGTGCAGTCATAAAGGTCCTCTATGTATACATTTTGACTTACTTGGATCAAAATTTCAATGATTTGTATAGTCATGACTCTCATGTTGAAAAATCGGAAATTTTCAAAAAATGTTTTCTCTATCGAAAAATGTCTAATTTGATCATTTTTATCTTATTTATACCTAGTCCAGTCATAAACGACCTCTATGTATACATTTTGACTTACTTGGATCAAAATTTCAATGATTTGTATAGTCATGACTCTCATGTTGAAAAATCGAAAATTTTCAAAAAATGTTTTTTCTATCGAAAAATGTCAAATTTGATCATTTTTGGCTTATTTATACTTAGTCCAGTCACAAAGGACCTGTGTGTATACATTTTGACTTACTTCGATCAAAATTTCAATGATTTGTATAGTCATGACTCTCATGTTGAAAAATCGAAAATTTTCAAAAAATGTTTTTTTCTATCGAAAAATGTCAAATTTGATCATTTTTGGCTTATTCATACTTAGTCCAGTCATAAACGACCTCTATGTATACATTTTGACTTACTTGGATCAAAATTTCAATGATTTGTATAGTCATGACATTCTAATTGTAAAATCGGAAATTTACAAAAAATGTTTTTTCTATCGAAATATGTCAAATTTGTCATTTTTGGCTTATTTATACTTAGTCCAGTCATAAAGGACCTCTTTGTATACATTTTGACTTACTTGGATCAAAATTTCAATGATTTGTATAGTCATGACATTCTAATTGTAAAATCGGAAATTTTCAAAAAATGTTTTTTCTATCGAAAAATGTCAAATTTGATCATTTTTGGCTTATTTATACTTAGTGCAGTCATAAAGGTCCTCTATGTATACATTTTGACTTACTTGGATCAAAATTTCAATGATTTGTAAAGTCATGACTCTCATGTTGAAAAATCGAAAATTTTCAAAAAATGTTTTTTCTATCGAAAAATGTCAAATTTGATCATTTTTGGCTTATTTATACTTAGTCCAGGCATAAAGGACCTCTATGTATACATTTTGACTTACTAGGATCAAAATTAAAATGATTTGTATAGTCATGACATTCTAGTTGTAAAACCGTAAATTTTCAAAAAATGTTTTTTCTATTGAAAATTGTCATATTTGATCATTTTTGGCTTATTTATACTTAGTCCAGTCATAAAGGACCTCTATGTATACATTTTGACTTACTTGGATCTAAATTTCAATGATTTGTATAGTCATGACATTCTAGTTGCAAAATCGGAAATTTTCAAAAATGTTTTTTTCTATCGAAAAATGTCAAATTTGATCATTTTTGGCTTATTTATACTTAGTCCAGTCATAAAGGACCTATATGTATACATTTTGACTTACTTGGATCCAAATTTCAATGATTTGTATAGTCATGACATTCTAGTTGTAAAATCGGAAATTTTCAAAAAATGTTTTTTCTATCGAAATATGTCAAATTTGTCATTTTTGGCTTATTTATACTTAGTCCAGTCATAAACGACCTCTTTGTATACATTTTGACTTACTTGGATCAAAATTTCAATGATTTGTATCGTCATGACATTCTAATTGTAAAATCGGAAATTTTCAAAAAATGTTTTTTCTATCGAAAAATGTCAAATTTGATCATTTTTGGCTTATTTATACTTAGTGCAGTCATAAAGGTCCTCTATGTATACATTTTGACTTACTTGGATCAAAATTTCAATGATTTGTAAAGTCATGACTCTCATGTTGAAAAAACGAAAATTTTCAAAAAATGTTTTTTCTATCGAAAAATGTCAAATTTGATCATTTTTGGCTTATTTATACTTAGTCCAGGCATAAAGGACCTCTATGTATACATTTTGACTTACTAGGATCAAAATTAAAATGATTTGTATAGTCATGACATTCTAGTTGTAAAATCGTAAATTTTCAAAAAATGTTTTTTCTATCGAAAATGTCAAATTTGATCATTTTTTGCTTATTTATACTTAGTCCTGTCACAAAGGACCTCTATGTATACATTTGGACTTACTTGGATCAAAATTTCAATGATTTGTATAGTCATGACTCTCATGTTGAAAAATCGAAAATTTTCAAAAAATGTTTTTTCTATCGAAAAATGTCAAATTTGATCATTTTTGGCTTATTTATACTTAGTGCAGTCATAAAGGTCCTCTATGTATACATTTTGACTTACTTGGATCAAAATTTCAATGATTTGTATAGTCATGACTCTCATGTTGAAAAATCGGAAATTTTCAAAAAATGTTTTTTCTATCGAAAAATGTCTAATTTGATCATTTTTGGCTTATTTATACCTAGTCCAGTCATAAACGACCTCTATGTATACATTTTGACTTACTTGGATCAAAATTTCAATGATTTGTATAGTCATGACTCTCATGTTGAAAAATCGAAAATTTTCAAAAAATGTTTTTTCTATCGAAAAATGTCAAATTTGATCATTTTTGGCTTATTTATACTTAGTCCAGGCATAAAGGACCTCTATGTATACATTTTGACTTACTAGGATCAAAATTAAAATGATTTGTATAGTCATGACATTCTAGTTGTAAAACCGTAAATTTTCAAAAAATGTTTTTTCTATTGAAAATTGTCATATTTGATCATTTTTGGCTTATTTATACTTAGTCCAGTCATAAAGGACCTCTATGTATACATTTTGACTTACTTGGATCCAAATTTCAATGATTTGTATAGTCATGACATTCTAGTTGCAAAATCGGAAATTTTCAAAAATGTTTTTTCTATCGAAAAATGTCAAATTTGATCATTTTTGGCTTATTTATACTTAATCCAGTCATAAAGGACCTATATGTATACATTTTGACTTACTTGGATCCAAATTTCAATGATTTGTATAGTCATGACATTCTAGTTGTAAAATCGGAAATTTTCAAAAAATGTTTTTTCTATCGAAATATGTCAAATTTGTCATTTTTGGCTTATTTATACTTAGTCCAGTCATAAACGACCTCTTTGTATACATTTTGACTTACTTGGATCAAAATTTCAATGATTTGTATAGTCATGACATTCTAATTGTAAAATCGGAAATTTTCAAAAAATGTTTTTTCTATCGAAAAATGTCAAATTTGATCATTTTTGGCTTATTTATACTTAGTGCAGTCATAAAGGTCCTCTATGTATACATTTTGACTTACTTGGATCAAAATTTCAATGAGTTGTAAAGTCATGACTCTCATGTTGAAAAATCGAAAATTTTCAAAAAATGTTTTTTGTATCGAAAAATGTCAAATTTGATCATTTTTGGCTTATTTATACTTAGTCCAGGCATAAAGGACCTCTATGTATACATTTTGACTTACTAGGATCAAAATTAAAATGATTTGTATAGTCATGACATTCTAGTTGTAAAACCGTAAATTTTCAAAAAATGTTTTTTCTATTGAAAATTGTCATATTTGATCATTTTTGGCTTATTTATACTTAGTCCAGTCATAAAGGACCTCTATGTATACATTTTGACTTACTTGGATCCAAATTTCAATGATTTGTATAGTCATGACATTCTAGTTGCAAAATCGGAAATTTTCAAAAAATGTTTTTTTCTATCGAAAAATGTCAAATTTGATCATTTTTGGCTTATTTATACTTAGTCCAGTCATAAAGGACCTATATGTATACATTTTGACTTACTTGGATCCAAATTTCAATGATTTGTATAGTCATGACATTCTAGTTGTAAAATCGGAAATTTTCAAAAAATGTTTTTTCTATCGAAATATGTCAAATTTGTCATTTTTGGCTTCTTTATACTTAGTCCAGTCATAAACGACCTCTTTGTATACATTTTGACTTACTTGGATCAAAATTTCAATGATTTGTATCGTCATGACATTCTAATTGTAAAATCGGAAATTTTCAAAAAATGTTTTTTCTATCGAAAAATGTCAAATTTGATCATTTTTGGCTTATTTATACTTAGTGCAGTCATAAAGGTCCTCTATGTATACATTTTGACTTACTTGGATCAAAATTTCAATGATTTGTAAAGTCATGACTCTCATGTTGAAAAATCGAAAATTTTCAAAAAATGTTTTTTCTATCGAAAAATGTCAAATTTGATCATTTTTGGCTTATTTATACTTAGTCCAGGCATAAAGGACCTCTATGTATACATTTTGACTTACTAGGATCAAAATTAAAATGATTTGTATAGTCATGACATTCTAGTTGTAAAATCGTAAATTTTCAAAAAATGTTTTTTCTATCGAAAATGTCAAATTTGATCATTTTTTGCTTATTTATACTTAGTCCTGTCACAAAGGACCTCTATGTATACATTTGGACTTACTTGGATCAAAATTTCAATGATTTGTATAGTCATGACTCTCATGTTGAAAAATCGAAAATTTTCAAAAAATGTTTTTTCTATCGAAAAATGTCAAATTTGATCATTTTTGGCTTATTTATACTTAGTGCAGTCATAAAGGTCCTCTATGTATACATTTTGACTTACTTGGATCAAAATTTCAATGATTTGTATAGTCATGACTCTCATGTTGAAAATCGGAAATTTTCAAAAAATGTTTTTTCTATCGAAAAATGTCTAATTTGATCATTTTTGGCTTATTTATACCTAGTCCAGTCATAAACGACCTCTATGTATACATTTTGACTTACTTGGATCAAAATTTCAATGATTTGTATAGTCATGACTCTCATGTTGAAAAATCGAAAATTTTCAAAATATGTTTTTTCTATCGAAAAATGTCAAATTTGATCATTTTTGGCTTATTTATACTTAGTCCAGGCATAAAGGACCTCTATGTATACATTTTGACTTACTAGGATCAAAATTAAAATGATTTGTATAGTCATGACATTCTAGTTGTAAAACCGTAAATTTTCAAAAAATGTTTTTTTCTATTGAAAATTGTCATATTTGATCATTTTTGGCTTATTTATACTTAGTCCAGTCATAAAGGACCTCTATGTATACATTTTGACTTACTTGGATCCAAATTTCAATGATTTGTATAGTCATGACATTCTAGTTGCAAAATCGGAAATTTTCAAAAAATGTTTTTTCTATCGAAAAATGTCAAATTTGATCATTTTTGGCTTATTTATACTTAATCCAGTCATAAAGGACCTATATGTATACATTTTGACTTACTTGGATCCAAATTTCAATGATTTGTATAGTCATGACATTCTAGTTGTAAAATCGGAAATTTTCAAAAAATGTTTTTTTCTATCGAAATATGTCAAATTTGTCATTTTTGGCTTATTTATACTTAGTCCAGTCATAAACGACCTCTTTGTATACATTTTGACTTACTTGGATCAAAATTTCAATGATTTGTATCGTCATGACATTCTAATTGTAAAATCGGAAATTTTCAAAAAATGTTTTTTCTATCGAAAAATGTCAAATTTGATCATTTTTGGCTTATTTATACTTAGTGCAGTCATAAAGGTCCTCTATGTATACATTTTGACTTACTTGGATCAAAATTTCAATGATTTGTAAAGTCATGACTCTCATGTTGAAAAATCGAAAATTTTCAAAAAATGTTTTTTCTATCGAAAAATGTCAAATTTGATCATTTTTGGCTTATTTTATACTTAGTCCAGGCATAAAGGACCTCTATGTATACATTTTGACTTACTAGGATCAAAATTAAAATGATTTGTATAGTCATGACATTCTAGTTGTAAAACCGTAAATTTTCAAAAAATGTTTTTTCTATTGAAAAATGTCATATTTGATCATTTTTGGCTTATTTATACTTAGTCCAGTCATAAAGGACCTCTATGTATACATTTTGACTTACTTGGATCCAAATTTCAATGATTTGTATAGTCATGACATTCTAGTTGCAAAATCGGAAATTTCAAAAAATGTTTTTTCTATCGAAAAATGTCAAATTTGATCATTTTTGGCTTATTTATACTTAGTCCAGTCATAAAGGACCTCTATGGATACATTTTGACTTACTAGGATCAAAATTAAAATGATTTGTATAGTCATGACATTCTAGTTGTAAAATCGTAAATTTTCAAAAAATGTTTTTTCTATCGAAAAATGTCAAATTTGATCATTTTTGGCTTATTTATACTTAATCCAGTCATAAAGGACCTCTATGTATACATTTTGTCTTACTAGGATCAAAATTAAAATGATTTGTATAGTCATGACATTCTAGTTGTAAAATCGTAAATTTTCAAAAAATGTTTTTTCTATCGAAAATGTCAAGTTTGATCATTTTTTGCTTATTTATACTTAGTCCTGTCACAAAGGACCTCTATGTATACATTTGGACTTACTTGGATCAAAATTTCAATGATTTGTATAGTCATGACTCTCATGTTGAAAAATCGGAAATTTTCAAAAAATGTTTTTTCTATCGAAAAATGTCAAATTTGATCATTTTTGGCTTATTTATACTTAGTGCAGTCATAAAGATCCTCTATGCATACATTTTGACTTACTTGGATCAAAATTTCAATGATTTGTATGTATAGTCATGACTCTCATGTTGAAAAATCGGAAATTTTCAAAAAATGTTTTTTCTATCGAAAAATGTCTAATTTGATCATTTTTGGCTTATTTATACCTATTCCAGTCATAAACGACCTCTCTGTATACATTTTTAATTACTTGGATCAAAATTTCAATGATTTGTATAGTCATGACTCTCATGTTGAAAAATCGTAAATTTTCAAAAAATGTTTTTTCTATCGAAAAATGTCAAATTTGATCATTTTTGGCTTATTTATACTTAATCCAGTCATAAAGGACCTCTATGTATACATTTTGTCTTACTAGGATCAAAATTAAAATGATTTGTATAGTCATGACATTCTAGTTGTAAAATCGTAAATTTTCAAAAAATGTTTTTTCTATCGAAAATGTCAAATTTGATCATTTTTTGCTTATTTATACTTAGTCCTGTCACAAAGGACCTCTATGTATACATTTGGACTTACTTGGATCAAAATTTCAATAATTTGTATAGTCATGACTCTCATGTTGAAAAATCGGAAATTTTCAAAAAATGTTTTTTTCTATCGAAAAATGTCAAATTTGATCATTTTTGGCTTATTTATACTTAGTGCAGTCATAAAGATCCTCTATGTATACATTTTGACTTACTTGGATCAAAATTTCAATGATTTGTATAGTCATGACATTCTAGTTGTAAAATCGGAAATTTTCAAAAAATGTTTTTTCTATCGAAAAATGTCAAATTTGATCATTTTTGGCTTATTTATACTTAGTCCAGTCATAAAGGATCTATATGTATACATTTTGACTTACTAGGATCAAAATTAAAATGATTTGTATAGTCATGACATTCTAGTTGTAAAATTGTAAATTTTCAAAAAATGTTTTTTCTATCGAAAATGTCAAATTTGATCATTTTTTTCTTATTTATACTTAGTCCAGTCATAAAGGACCTCTATGCATACATTTGGACTTACTTGGATCAAAATTTCAATGATTTGTATGTATAGTCATGACTCTCATGTTGAAAAATCGGAAATTTTCAAAAAATGTTTTTTCTATCGAAAAATGTCTAATTTGATCATTTTTGGCTTATTTATACTTAGTGCAGTCATAAAGGTCCTCTATGTATACATTTTGTCTTACTTGGATCAAATTTTCAATGATTTGTATGTATAGTCATGACTCTCATGTTGAAAAATCGAAAATTTTCAAAAAATGTTTTTTCTATCGAAAAATGTCAAATTTGATCATTTTTGGCTTATTTATACTTAGTGCAGTCATAAAGGTCCTCTATGTATACATTTTGTCCTACTTGGATCAAATTTTCAATGATTTGTATGTATAGTCATGACTCTCATGTTGAAAAATCGGAAATTATCAAAAAATGTTTTTTCTATCGAAAAATGTCAAATTTGATCATTTTTGGCTTATTTATACTTAGTCCAGTCATAAAGGACCTCTATGTATACATTTTGACTTAATAGGATCAAAATTAAAATGATTTGTATAGTCATGACATTCTAGTTGTAAAATCGTAAATTTTCAAAAAATGTTTTTTCTATCGAAAAATGTCAAATTTGATCATTTTTGGCTTATTTATACTTAGTGCAGTCATAAAGGTCCTCTATGTATACATTTTGACTTACTTGGATCAAAATTTCAATGATTGGTATAGTCATGACATTCTAGTTGTAAAATCGGAAATTTTCAAACAATGTTTTTTCTATCGAAACATGTCAAATTTGATCATTTTTGGCTTATTTATACTTAGTCCAGTCATAAACGACCTCTATGTGTACATTTTGACTTACTTGGATCAAAATTTCAATGATTTGAATAGTCATGACTTTCATGTTGAAAAATCGAAAATTTTCAAAAAATGTTTTTTCTATCCAAAAATGTCAAATTTGATCATTTTTGGCTTATTTATACCTAGTCCAGTCATAAAGGACCTCTATGTATACATTTTGACTTACTAGGATCAAAATAAAAATGATTTGTATAGTCATGACATTCTAGTTGTAAAATCGTAAATTTTCAAAAAATGTTTTTTCTATCGAAAAATGTCAAATTTGATCATTTTTGGCTTATTTATACTTAGTCCAGTCATAAAGGACCTCTATGTATACATTTTGACTTACTTGGATCAAAATTTCAATGATTTGTATAGTCATTACTCTCATGTTGAAAAATCGAAAATTTTCAAAAAATGTTTTGTCTATCGAAAAATGTCAAATTTAATCATTTTTGGCTTATTTATACTTAGTCCAGTCATAAACGACCTCTATGTATACATTTTGACTTACAAGGATCAAAATTAAAATGATTTGTATAGTCATGACATTCTAGTTGTAAAATCGTAAATTTTCAAAAAATGTTTTTTCTATCGAAAATGTCAAATTTGATGTATACATTTTTTGCTTATTTAAACTAAGTCCAGTCATAAAGGACCTCTACATGTATACATTTGGACTTACTTGGATCAAAATTTCAATGATTTGTATAGTCATGACATTCTAATTGTAAAATCGGAAATTTTCAAAAAATGTTTTTTCTATCGAAAAATGTCAAATTTGATCATTTTTGGCTTATTTATACTTAGTCCAGTCATAAAGGACCTCTATGTATACATTTTGACTTACTAGGATCAAAATTAAAATAATTTGTATAGTCATGACTTTCTTGTTGTAAAATCGTAAATTTTCAAAAAATGTTTTTTATATCGAAAAATGTCAAATTTGATCATTTTTGGCTTATTTATACTTAGTCCAGTCATAAAGGACCTCTATGTATACATTTTGACTTACTAGGATCAAAATTAAAATGATTTGTATAGTCATGACATTCTAGTTGTAAAATCGGAAATTTTCAAAAAATGTTTTTTCTATCGAAAATGTCAAATTTGATCATTTTTTGCTTATTTATACTTAGTCCTGTCACAAAGGACCTCTATGTATACATTTGGACTTACTTGGATCAAAATTTCAATAATTTGTATAGTCATGACTCTCATGTTGAAAAATCGGAAATTTTCAAAAAATGTTTTTTCTATCGAAAAATGTCAAATTTGATCATTTTTGGCTTATTTATACTTAGTGCAGTCATAAAGATCCTCTATGTATACATTTTGACTTACTTGGATCAAAATTTCAATGATTTGTATAGTCATGACATTCTAGTTGTAAAATCGGAAATTTTCAAAAAATGTTTTTTCTATCGAAAAATGTCAAATTTGATCATTTTTGGCTTATTTATACTTAGTCCAGTCATAAAGGATCTATATGTATACATTTTGACTTACTAGGATCAAAATTAAAATGATTTGTATAGTCATGACATTCTAGTTGTAAAATTGTAAATTTTCAAAAAATGTTTTTTCTATCGAAAATGTCAAATTTGATCATTTTTTTCTTATTTATACTTAGTCCAGTCATAAAGGACCTCTATGCATACATTTGGACTTACTTGGATCAAAATTTCAATGATTTGTATGTATAGTCATGACTCTCATGTTGAAAAATCGGAAATTTTCAAAAAATGTTTTTTCTATCGAAAAATGTCTAATTTGATCATTTTTGGCTTATTTATACTTAGTGCAGTCATAAAGGTCCTCTATGTATACATTTTGTCTTACTTGGATCAAATTTTCAATGATTTGTATGTATAGTCATGACTCTCATGTTGAAAAATCGAAAATTTTCAAAAAATGTTTTTTCTATCGAAAAATGTCAAATTTGATCATTTTTGGCTTATTTATACTTAGTGCAGTCATAAAGGTCCTCTATGTATACATTTTGTCCTACTTGGATCAAATTTTCAATGATTTGTATGTATAGTCATGACTCTCATGTTGAAAAATCGGAAATTATCAAAAAATGTTTTTTCTATCGAAAAATGTCAAATTTGATCATTTTTGGCTTATTTATACTTAGTCCAGTCATAAAGGACCTCTATGTATACATTTTGACTTACTAGGATCAAAATTAAAATGATTTGTATAGTCATGACATTCTAGTTGTAAAATCGTAAATTTTCAAAAAATGTTTTTTCTATCGAAAAATGTCAAATTTGATCATTTTTGGCTTATTTATACTTAGTGCAGTCATAAAGGTCCTCTATGTATACATTTGGACTTACTTGGATCAAAATTTCAATGATTGGTATAGTCATGACATTCTAGTTGTAAAATCGGAAATTTTCAAACAATGTTTTTTCTATCGAAACATGTCAAATTTGATCATTTTTGGCTTATTTATACTTAGTCCAGTCATAAACGACCTCTATGTGTACATTTTGACTTACTTGGATCAAAATTTCAATGATTTGAATAGTCATGACTTTCATGTTGAAAAATCGAAAATTTTCAAAAAATGTTTTTTCTATCCAAAAATGTCAAATTTGATCATTTTTGGCTTATTTATACCTAGTCCAGTCATAAAGGACCTCTATGTATACATTTTGACTTACTAGGATCAAAATAAAAATGATTTGTATAGTCATGACATTCTAGTTGTAAAATCGTAAATTTTCAAAAAATGTTTTTTCTATCGAAAAATGTCAAATTTGATCATTTTTGGCTTATTTATACTTAGTCCAGTCATAAAGGACCTCTATGTATACATTTTGACTTACTTGGATCAAAATTTCAATGATTTGTATAGTCATTACTCTCATGTTGAAAAATCGAAAATTTTCAAAAAATGTTTTGTCTATCGAAAAATGTCAAATTTAATCATTTTTGGCTTATTTATACTTAGTCTAGTCATAAACGACCTCTATGTATACATTTTGACTTACAAGGATCAAAATTAAAATGATTTGTATAGTCATGACATTCTAGTTGTAAAATCGTAAATTTTCAAAAAATGTTTTTTCTATCGAAAATGTCAAATTTGATGTATACATTTTTTGCTTATTTAAACTAAGTCCAGTCATAAAGGACCTCTACATGTATACATTTGGACTTACTTGGATCAAAATTTCAATGATTTGTATAGTCATGACATTCTAATTGTAAAATCGGATATTTTCAAAAAATGTTTTTTCTATCGAAAAATGTCAAATTTGATCATTTTTGGCTTATTTATACTTAGTCCAGTCATAAAGGACCTCTATGTATACATTTTGACTTACTAGGATCAAAATTAAAATAATTTGTATAGTCATGACTTTCTTGTTGTAAAATCGTAAATTTTCAAAAAATGTTTTTTATATCGAAAAATGTCAAATTTGATCATTTTTGGCTTATTTATACTTAGTCCAGTCATAAAGGACCTCTATGTATACATTTTGACTTACTTGGATCCAAATTTCAAAGATTTGTATAGTCATGACATTCTAGTTGTAAAATCGGTTTTCAAAAAATGTTTTTTCTATCGAAATATGTCAAATTTGTCATTTTTGGCTTATTTATACTTAGTCCAGTCATAAACGACCTCTTTGTATACATTTTGACTTACTTGGATCAAAATTTCAATGATTTGTATAGTCATGACATTCTAATTGTAAAATCGGAAATTTTCAAAAAATGTTTTTTCTATCGAAAAATGTCAAATTTGATCATTTTTGGCTTATTTATACTTAGTGCAGTCATGAAGGTCCTCTATGTATACATTTTGACTTACTTGGATCAAAATTTCAATGATTTTTTTTTTTTTTTTTTTTTTAATGTATTTTTATACTGTGTTTTTAACTACAATGGTCATTTACACAGTTCAATGATTTGTGTAGTCATGACTCTCATGTTGAATATCGAAAATTTTCAAAAAATGTTTTTTCTATCGAAAAATGTCAAATTTGATCATTTTTGGCTTATTTATACTTAGTCCAGTCATAAAGGACCTCTATGTATACATTTTGACTTACTTGGATCCAAATTTCAATGATTTGTATAGTCATGACATTCTAGTTGTAAAATCGGAAATTTTCAAAAAAAGTTTTTTCTATCGAAATATGTCAAATTTGTCATTTTTGGCTTATTTATACTTAGTCCAGTCATAAACGACCTCTTTGTATACATTTTGACTTACTTGGATCAAAATTTCAATGATTTGTATAGTCATGACATTCTAATTGTAAAATCGGAAATTTTCAAAAAATGTTTTTTTCTATCGAAAAATGTCAAATTTGATCATTTTTGGCTTATTTATACTTAGTGCAGTCATTAAGGTCCTCTATGTATACATTTTGACTTACTTGGATCAAAATTTCAATGATTTGTGTAGTCATGACTCTCATGTTGAAAATCGAAAATTTTCAAAAAATGTTTTTTCTATCGAAAAATGTCAAATTTGATCATTTTTGGCTTATTCATACTTAGTCCAGTCATAAACGACCTCTATGTATACATTTTGACTTACTTGGATCAAAATTTTAATGATTTGTATTGTCATGACATTCTAGTTGTAAAATCGGAAATTTTCAAAAAATGTTTTTTCTATCGAAAAATGTCAAATTTGATCATTTTTGGCTTATTTATACTTAGTCCAGTCATAAAGGACCTCTATGTATACATTTTGACTTACTAGGATCAAAATTAAAATGATTTGTATAGTCATGACATTCTAGTTGTAAAATCGTAAATTTTCAAAAAATGTTTTTTCTATCGAAAAATGTCAAATTTGATCATTTTTGGCTTATTTATACTTAATCCAGTCATAAAGGACCTCTATGTATACATTTTGTCTTACTAGGATCAAAATTAAAATGATTTGTATAGTCATGACATTCTAGTTGTAAAATCGTAAATTTTCAAAAAATGTTTTTTCTATCGAAAATGTCAAATTTGATCATTTTTTGCTTATTTATACTTAGTCCAGTCATAAAGGACCTCTATGTATACATTTGGACTTACTTGGATCAAAATTTCAATGATTTGTATAGTCATGACTCTCATGTTGAAAAATCGAAAATTTTCAAAAAATGTTTTTTCTATCGAAAAATGTCAAATTTGATCATTTTTGGCTTATTTATACTTAGTCCAGTCATAAACGACCTCTATGTATACATTTTGACTTACTTGGATCAAAATTTCAATGATTTGTATAGTCATGACTCTCATGTTGAAAAATCGGAAATTTTCAAAAAATGTTTTTTCTATCGAAAAATGTAAATTTGATCATTTTTGGCTTATTTATACTTAGTCAAGTCATAAAGGACCTCAATGTATACATTTTGACTTACTTGGATCAAAATTTCAATGATTTGTATAGTCATGACTCTCATGTTGAAAAATCGGAAATTTTCAAAAAATGTTTTTTCTATCGAAAAATGTCAAATTTGATCATTTTTGGCTTATTTATACTTAGTCAAGTCATAAAGGACCTCTATGTATACATTTTGACTTACTAGGATCAAAATTAAAATAATTTGTATAGTCATGACTTTCTTGTTGTAAAATCGTAAATTTTCAAAAAATGTTTTTTATATCGAAAAATGTCAAATTTGATCATTTTTGGCTTATTTATACTTAGTCCAGTCATAAAGGACCTCTATGTATACATTTTGACTTACTTGGATCCAAATTTCAAAGATTTGTATAGTCATGACATTCTAGTTGTAAAATCGGTTTTCAAAAAATGTTTTTTCTATCGAAATATGTCAAATTTGTCATTTTTGGCTTATTTATACTTAGTCCAGTCATAAACGACCTCTTTGTATACATTTTGACTTACTTGGATCAAAATTTCAATGATTTGTATAGTCATGACATTCTAATTGTAAAATCGGAAATTTTCAAAAAATGTTTTTTCTATCGAAAAATGTCAAATTTGATCATTTTTGGCTTATTTATACTTAGTGCAGTCATGAAGGTCCTCTATGTATACATTTTGACTTACTTGGATCAAAATTTCAATGATTTTTTTTTTTTTTTTTTTTTAATGTATTTTTATACTGTGTTTTTAACTACAATGGTCATTTACACAGTTCAATGATTTGTGTAGTCATGACTCTCATGTTGAATATCGAAAATTTTCAAAAAATGTTTTTTCTATCGAAAAATGTCAAATTTGATCATTTTTGGCTTATTTATACTTAGTCCAGTCATAAAGGACCTCTATGTATACATTTTGACTTACTTGGATCCAAATTTCAATGATTTGTATAGTCATGACATTCTAGTTGTAAAATCGGAAATTTTCAAAAAAAGTTTTTTCTATCGAAATATGTCAAATTTGTCATTTTTGGCTTATTTATACTTAGTCCAGTCATAAACGACCTCTTTGTATACATTTTGACTTACTTGGATCAAAATTTCAATGATTTGTATAGTCATGACATTCTAATTGTAAAATCGGAAATTTTCAAAAAATGTTTTTTCTATCGAAAAATGTCAAATTTGATCATTTTTGGCTTATTTATACTTAGTGCAGTCATTAAGGTCCTCTATGTATACATTTTGACTTACTTGGATCAAAATTTCAATGATTAGTGTAGTCATGACTCTCATGTTGAAAATCGAAAATTTTCAAAAAATGTTTTTTCTATCGAAAAATGTCAAATTTGATCATTTTTGGCTTATTCATACTTAGTCCAGTCATAAACGACCTCTATGTATACATTTTGACTTACTTGGATCAAAATTTTAATGATTTGTATTGTCATGACATTCTAGTTGTAAAATCGGAAATTTTCAAAAAATGTTTTTTCTATCGAAAAATGTCAAATTTGATCATTTTTGGCTTATTTATACTTAGTCCAGTCATAAAGGACCTCTATGTATACATTTTGACTTACTAGGATCAAAATTAAAATGATTTGTATAGTCATGACATTCTAGTTGTAAAATCGTAAATTTTCAAAAAATGTTTTTTCTATCGAAAAATGTCAAATTTGATCATTTTTGGCTTATTTATACTTAATCCAGTCATAAAGGACCTCTATGTATACATTTTGTCTTACTAGGATCAAAATTAAAATGATTTGTATAGTCATGACATTCTAGTTGTAAAATCGTAAATTTTCAAAAAATGTTTTTTCTATCGAAAATGTCAAATTTGATCATTTTTTGCTTATTTATACTTAGTCCAGTCACAAAGGACCTCTATGTATACATTTGGACTTACTTGGATCAAAATTTCAATGATTTGTATAGTCATGACTCTCATGTTGAAAAATCGAAAATTTTCAAAAAATGTTTTTTCTATCGAAAAATGTCAAATTTGATCATTTTTGGCTTATTTATACTTAGTCCAGTCATAAACGACCTCTATGTATACATTTTGACTTACTTGGATCAAAATTTCAATGATTTGTATAGTCATGACTCTCATGTTGAAAAATCGGAAATTTTCAAAAAATGTTTTTTCTATCGAAAAATGTAAATTTGATCATTTTTGGCTTATTTATACTTAGTCAAGTCATAAAGGACCTCAATGTATACATTTTGACTTACTTGGATCAAAATTTCAATGATTTGTATAGTCATGACTCTCATGTTGAAAAATCGGAAATTTTCAAAAAATGTTTTTTCTATCGAAAAATGTCAAATTTGATCATTTTTGGCTTATTTATACTTAGTCAAGTCATAAAGGACCTCAATGTATACATTTTGACTTACAAGGATCAAAATTAAAATGATTTGTATAGTTATGACATTCTAGTTGTAAAATCGTAAATTTTCAAAAAATGTTTTTTCTATCGAAAAATGTCAAATTTGATCATTTTTGGCTTATTTATACTTAGTCCAGTCATAAAGGACCTCTATGTATACATTTTGACTTACTTGGATCAAAATTTCAATGATTTGTATAGTCATGACATTCTAATTGTAAAATCGGAAATTTTCAAAAAATGTTTTTTCTATCGAAAAATGTCAAATTTGATCATTTTTGGCTTATTTATACTTAGTGCAATCATAAAGGTCCTCTATGTATACATTTTGACTTACTTGGATCAAAATTTCAATGATTTGTATAGTCATGACTCTCATGTTGAAAAATCGGAAATTTTCAAAAAATGTTTTTTCTATCGAAAAATGTCTAATTTGATCATTTTTGGCTTATTTATACCTAGTCCAGTCATAAACGACCTCTATGTATACATTTTGACTTACTTGGATCAAAATTTCAATGATTTGTATAGTCATGACTCTCATGTTGAAAAATCGAAAATTTTCAAAAAATGTTTTTTCTATCGAAAAATGTCAAATTTGATCATTTTTGGCTTATTTATACCTAGTCCAGTCACAAAGGACCTGTGTGTATACATTTTGACTTACTTCTATCAAAATTTCAATGATTTGTATAGTCATGACTCTCATGTTGAAAAATCGAAAATTTTCAAAAAATGTTTTTTCTATCGAAAAATGTCAAATTTGATCATTTTTGGCTTATTCATACTTAGTCCAGTCATAAACGACCTCTATGTATACATTTTGACTTACTTGGATCAAAATTTCAATGATTTGTATTGTCATGACATTCTAGTTGTAAAATCGGAAATTTTCAAAAAATGTTTTTTCTATCGAAATATGTCAAATTTGTCATTTTTGGCTTATTTATACTTAGTCCAGTCATAAACGACCTCTTTGTATACATTTTGACTTACTTGGATCAAAATTTCAATGATTTGTATAGTCATGACATTGTAATTGTAAAATCGGAAATTTTCAAAAAATGTTTTTTCTATCGAAAAATGTCAAATTTGATCATTTTTGTCTTATTTATACTTAGTGCAGTCATAAAGGTCCTCTATGTATACATTTTGACTTACTTGGATCAAAATTTCAATGATTTGTGTAGTCATGACTCTCATGTTGAAAATCGAAAATTTTCAAAAAATGTTTTTTCTATCGAAAAATGTCAAATTTGATCATTTTTGGCTTATTTATACTTAGTCCAGTCATAAAGGACCTCTATGTATACATTTTGACTTACTAGGATCAAAATTAAAATGATTTGTATAGTCATGACATTCTAGTTGTAAAATCGTAAATTTTCAAAAAATGTTTTTTCTATCGAAAAATGTCAAATTTGATCATTTTTGGCTTATTTATACTTAGTCCAGTCATAAAGGACCTATATGTATACATTTTGACTTACTTGGATCCAAATTTCAATGATTTGTATAGTCATGACATTCTAGTTGTAAAATCGGAAATTTTCAAAAAATGTTTTTTCTATCGAAAAATGTCAAATTTGATCATTTTTGGCTTATTTATACTTAGTCCAGTCATAAAGGAACTCTATGGATACATTTTGACTTACTAGGATCAAAATTAAAATGATTTGTATAGTCATGACATTCTAGTTGTAAAATCGTAAATTTTCAAAAAATGTTTTTTCTATCGAAAAATGTCAAATTTGATCATTTTTGGCTTATTTATACTTAATCCAGTCATAAAGGACCTCTATGTATACATTTTGACTTACTAGGATCAAAATTAAAATGATTTGTATAGTCATGACATTCTAGTTGTAAAATCGTAAATTTTCAAAAAATGTTTTTTCTATCGAAAAATGTCAAATTTGATCATTTTTGGCTTATTTATACTTAGTCCAGTCATAAACGACCTCTATGTATACATTTGGACTTACTTGGATCAAAATTTCAATGATTTGTATAGTCATGATATCATGTTGAAAAATCGAAAATTTTCAAAAAATGTTTTTTCTATCGAAAAATGTCAAATTTGATCATTTTTGGCTTATTTATACTTAGTCCAGTCATAAACGACCTCTTTGTATACATTTTGACTTACTTGGATCAAAATTTCAATGATTTGTATAGTCATGACTCTCATGTTGAAAAATCGGAAATTTTCAAAAAATGTTTTTTCTATCGAAAAATGTCAAATTTGATCATTTTTGGCTTATTTATACTTAGTCAAGTCATAAAGGACCTCAATGTATACATTTTGACTTACAAGGATCAAAATTAAAATGATTTGTATAGTCATGACATTCTAGTTGTAAAATCGTAAATTTTCAAAAAATGTTTTTTCTATCGAAAAATGTCAAATTTGATCATTTTTGGCTTATTTATACTTAGTCCAGTCATAAAGGACCTCTTTGTATACATTTTGACTTACTTGGATCAAAATTTCAATGATTTGTATAGTCATGACATTCTAATTGTAAAATCGGAAATTTTCAAAAGATGTTTTTTCTATCGAAAAATGTCAAATTTGATCATTTTTGGCTTATTTATACTTAGTGCAGTCATAAAGGTCCTCTATGTATACATTTTGACTTACTTGGATCAAAATTTCAATGATTTGTATAGTCATGACTCTCATGTTGAAAAATCGGAAATTTTCAAAAAATGTTTTTTCTATCGAAAAATGTCTAATTTGATCATTTTTATCTTATTTATACCTAGTCCAGTCATAAACGACCTCTATGTATACATTTTGACTTACTTGGATCAAAATTTCAATGATTTGTATAGTCATGACTCTCATGTTGAAAAATCGAAAATTTTCAAAAAATGTTTTTTCTATCGAAAAATGTCAAATTTGATCATTTTTGGCTTATTTATACTTAGTCCAGTCACAAAGGACCTGTGTGTATACATTTTGACTTACTTCGATCAAAATTTCAATGATTTGTATAGTCATGACTCTCATGTTGAAAAATCGAAAATTTTCAAAAAATGTTTTTTCTATCGAAAAATGTCAAATTTGATCATTTTTGGCTTATTCATACTTAGTCCAGTCATAAACGACCTCTATGTATACATTTTGACTTGCTTGGATCAAAATTTCAATGATTTGTATAGTCATGACATTCTAATTGTAAAATCGGAAATTTACAAAAAATGTTTTTTCTATCGAAATATGTCAAATTTGTCATTTTTGGCTTATTTATACTTAGTCCAGTCATAAACGACCTCTTTGTATACATTTTGACTTACTTGGATCAAAATTTCAATGATTTGTATAGTCATGACATTCTAATTGTAAAATCGGAAATTTTCAAAAAATGTTTTTTCTATCGAAAATTGTCAAATTTGATCATTTTTGGCTTATTTATACTTAGTGCAGTCATAAAGGTCCTCTATGTATACATTTTGACTTACTTGGATCAAAATTTCAATGATTTGTAAAGTCATGACTCTCATGTTGAAAAATCGAAAATTTTCAAAAAATGTTTTTTTCTATCGAAAAATGTCAAATTTGATCATTTTTGGCTTATTTATACTAAGTCCAGGCATAAAGGACCTCTATGTATACATTTTGACTTACTAGGATCAAAATTAAAATGATTTGTATAGTCATGACATTCTAGTTGTAAAACCGTAAATTTTCAAAAAATGTTTTTTCTATTGAAAAATGTCATATTTGATCATTTTTGGCTTATTTATACTTAGTCCAGTCATAAAGGACCTCTATGTATACATTTTGACTTACTTGGATCCAAATTTCAATGATTTGTATAGTCATGACATTCTAGTTGCAAAATCGGAAATTTTCAAAAAATGTTTTTTCTATCGAAAAATGTCAAATTTGATCATTTTTGGCTTATTTATACTTAGTCCAGTCATAAAGGACCTATATGTATACATTTTGACTTACTTGGATCCAAATTTCAATGATTTGTATAGTCATGACATTCTAGTTGTAAAATCGGAAATTTTCAAAAAATGTTTTTTCTATCGAAATATGTCAAATTTGTCATTTTTGGCTTATTTATACTTAGTCCAGTCATAAACGACCTCTTTGTATACATTTTGACTTACTTGGATCAAAATTTCAATGATTTGTATCGTCATGACATTCTAATTGTAAAATCGGAAATTTTCAAAAAATGTTTTTTCTATCGAAAAATGTCAAATTTGATCATTTTTGGCTTATTTATACTTAGGGCAGTCACAAAGGTCCTCTATGTATACATTTTGACTTACTTGGATCAAAATTTCAATGATTTGTAAAGTCATGACTCTCATGTTGAAAAATCGAAAATTTTCAAAAAATGTTTTTTCTATCGAAAAATGTCAAATTTGATCATTTTTGGCTTATTTATACTTAGTCCAGGCATAAAGGACCTCTATGTATACATTTTGACTTACTAGGATCAAAATTAAAATGATTTGTATAGTCATGACATTCTAGTTGTAAAACCGTAAATTTTCAAAAAATGTTTTTTCTATTGAAAAATGTCATATTTGATCATTTTTGGCTTATTTATACTTAGTCCAGTCATAAAGGACCTCTATGTATACATTTTGACTTACTTGGATCCAAATTTCAATGATTTGTATAGTCATGACATTCTAGTTGCAAAATCGGAAATTTCAAAAAATGTTTTTTATATCGAAAAATGTCAAATTTGATCATTTTTGGCTTATTTATACTTAGTCCAGTCATAAAGGACCTCTATGTATACATTTTGACTTACTAGGATCAAAATTAAAATGATTTGTATAGTCATGACATTCTAGTTGTAAAATCGTAAATTTTCAAAAAATGTTTTTTCTATCGAAAAATGTCAAATTTGATCATTTTTGGCTTATTTATACTTAGTCCAGTCATAAAGGACCTATATGTATACATTTTGACTTACTTGGATCCAAATTTCAATGATTTGTATAGTCATGACATTCTAGTTGTAAAATCGGAAATTTTCAAAAAATGTTTTTTCTATCGAAAAATGTCAAATTTGATCATTTTTGGCTTATTTATACTTAGTCCAGTCATAAAGGAACTCTATGGATACATTTTGACTTACTAGGATCAAAATTAAAATGATTTGTATAGTCATGACATTCTAGTTGTAAAATCGTAAATTTTCAAAAAATGTTTTTTCTATCGAAAAATGTCAAATTTGATCATTTTTGGCTTATTTATACTTAATCCAGTCATAAAGGACCTCTATGTATACATTTTGACTTACTAGGATCAAAATTAAAATGATTTGTATAGTCATGACATTCTAGTTGTAAAATCGTAAATTTTCAAAAAATGTTTTTTCTATCGAAAAATGTCAAATTTGATCATTTTTGGCTTATTTATACTTAGTCCAGTCATAAACGACCTCTATGTATACATTTGGACTTACTTGGATCAAAATTTCAATGATTTGTATAGTCATGATATCATGTTGAAAAATCGAAAATTTTCAAAAAATGTTTTTTCTATCGAAAAATGTCAAATTTGATCATTTTTGGCTTATTTATACTTAGTCCAGTCATAAACGACCTCTTTGTATACATTTTGACTTACTTGGATCAAAATTTCAATGATTTGTATAGTCATGACTCTCATGTTGAAAAATCGGAAATTTTCAAAAAATGTTTTTTTCTATCGAAAAATGTCAAATTTGATCATTTTTGGCTTATTTATACTTAGTCAAGTCATAAAGGACCTCAATGTATACATTTTGACTTACAAGGATCAAAATTAAAATGATTTGTATAGTCATGACATTCTAGTTGTAAAATCGTAAATTTTCAAAAAATGTTTTTTCTATCGAAAAATGTCAAATTTGATCATTTTTGGCTTATTTATACTTAGTCCAGTCATAAAGGACCTCTTTGTATACATTTTGACTTACTTGGATCAAAATTTCAATGATTTGTATAGTCATGACATTCTAATTGTAAAATCGGAAATTTTCAAAAGATGTTTTTTTCTATCGAAAAATGTCAAATTTGATCATTTTTGGCTTATTTATACTTAGTGCAGTCATAAAGGTCCTCTATGTATACATTTTGACTTACTTGGATCAAAATTTCAATGATTTGTATAGTCATGACTCTCATGTTGAAAAATCGGAAATTTTCAAAAAATGTTTTTTCTATCGAAAAATGTCTAATTTGATCATTTTTATCTTATTTATACCTAGTCCAGTCATAAACGACCTCTATGTATACATTTTGACTTACTTGGATCAAAATTTCAATGATTTGTATAGTCATGACTCTCATGTTGAAAAATCGAAAATTTTCAAAAAATGTTTTTTCTATCGAAAAATGTCAAATTTGATCATTTTTGGCTTATTTATACTTAGTCCAGTCACAAAGGACCTGTGTGTATACATTTTGACTTACTTCGATCAAAATTTCAATGATTTGTATAGTCATGACTCTCATGTTGAAAAATCGAAAATTTTCAAAAAATGTTTTTTCTATCGAAAAATGTCAAATTTGATCATTTTTGGCTTATTCATACTTAGTCCAGTCATAAACGACCTCTATGTATACATTTTGACTTGCTTGGATCAAAATTTCAATGATTTGTATAGTCATGACATTCTAATTGTAAAATCGGAAATTTACAAAAAATGTTTTTTCTATCGAAATATGTCAAATTTGTCATTTTTGGCTTATTTATACTTAGTCCAGTCATAAACGACCTCTTTGTATACATTTTGACTTACTTGGATCAAAATTTCAATGATTTGTATAGTCATGACATTCTAATTGTAAAATCGGAAATTTTCAAAAAATGTTTTTTTCTATCGAAAATTGTCAAATTTGATCATTTTTGGCTTATTTATACTTAGTGCAGTCATAAAGGTCCTCTATGTATACATTTTGACTTACTTGGATCAAAATTTCAATGATTTGTAAAGTCATGACTCTCATGTTGAAAAATCGAAAATTTTCAAAAAATGTTTTTTCTATCGAAAAATGTCAAATTTGATCATTTTTGGCTTATTTATACTAAGTCCAGGCATAAAGGACCTCTATGTATACATTTTGACTTACTAGGATCAAAATTAAAATGATTTGTATAGTCATGACATTCTAGTTGTAAAACCGTAAATTTTCAAAAAATGTTTTTTCTATTGAAAAATGTCATATTTGATCATTTTTGGCTTATTTATACTTAGTCCAGTCATAAAGGACCTCTATGTATACATTTTGACTTACTTGGATCCAAATTTCAATGATTTGTATAGTCATGACATTCTAGTTGCAAAATCGGAAATTTTCAAAAAATGTTTTTTCTATCGAAAAATGTCAAATTTGATCATTTTTGGCTTATTTATACTTAGTCCAGTCATAAAGGACCTATATGTATACATTTTGACTTACTTGGATCCAAATTTCAATGATTTGTATAGTCATGACATTCTAGTTGTAAAATCGGAAATTTTCAAAAAATGTTTTTTCTATCGAAATATGTCAAATTTGTCATTTTTGGCTTATTTATACTTAGGGCAGTCACAAAGGTCCTCTATGTATACATTTTGACTTACTTGGATCAAAATTTCAATGATTTGTAAAGTCATGACTCTCATGTTGAAAAATCGAAAATTTTCAAAAAATGTTTTTTTCTATCGAAAAATGTCAAATTTGATCATTTTTGGCTTATTTATACTTAGTCCAGGCATAAAGGACCTCTATGTATACATTTTGACTTACTAGGATCAAAATTAAAATGATTTGTATAGTCATGACATTCTAGTTGTAAAACCGTAAATTTTCAAAAAATGTTTTTTCTATTGAAAAATGTCATATTTGATCATTTTTGGCTTATTTATACTTAGTCCAGTCATAAAGGACCTCTATGTATACATTTTGACTTACTTGGATCCAAATTTCAATGATTTGTATAGTCATGACATTCTAGTTGCAAAATCGGAAATTTCAAAAAATGTTTTTTATATCGAAAAATGTCAAATTTGATCATTTTTGGCTTATTTATACTTAGTCCAGTCATAAAGGACCTATATGTATACATTTTGACTTACTTGGATCCAAATTTCAATGATTTGTATAGTCATGACATTCTAGTTGTAAAATCGGAAATTTTCAAAAAATGTTTTTTCTATCGAAAAATGTCAAATTTGATCATTTTTGGCTTATTTATACTTAGTCCAGTCATAAAGGACCTCTATGGATACATTTTGACTTACTAGGATCAAAATTAAAATGATTTGTATAGTCATGACATTCTAGTTGTAAAATCGTAAATTTTCAAAAAATGTTTTTTCTATCGAAAAATGTCAAATTTGATCATTTTTGGCTTATTTACACTTAGTGCAGTCATAAAGGTCCTCTATGTATACATTTTGTCTTACTTGGATCAAATTTTCAATGATTTGTATGTTTAGTCATGACTCTCATGTTGAAAAATCGGAAATTTTCAAAAAATGTTTTTTCTATCGAAAAATGTCTAATTTGATCATTTTTGGCTTATTTATACCTATTCCAGTCATAAACGACCTCTCTGTATACATTTTGACTTACTTGGATCAAAATTTCAATGATTTGTATAGTCATGACTCTCATGTTGAAAAATCGGAAATTTTCAAAAAATGTTTTTTCTATCGAAAAATGTTAAATTTGATCATTTTTGGCTTATTTATACCTATTCCAGTCATAAACGACCTCTATGTATACATTTTGACTTACTTGGATCAAAATTTCAATGATTTGTATAGTCATGACATTCTAGTTGTAAAATCGGAAATTTTCAAAAAATGTTTTTTCTATCGAAAAATGTCAAATTTGATCATTTTTGGCTTATTTATACTTAGTCCAGTCATAAAGGATCTCTATGTATACATTTTGACTTACTAGGATCAAAATTAAAATGATTTGTATAGTCATGACATTCTAGTTGTAAAATTGTAAATTTTCAAAAAATGATTTTTCTATCGAAAATGTCAAATTTGATCATTTTTTTCTTATTTATACTTAGTCCAGTCATAAAGGACCTCTATGCATACATTTGGACTTACTTGGATCAAAATTTCAATGGTTTGTATAGTCATGACTCTCATGTTGAAAAATCGAAAATTTTCAAAAAATGTTTTTTCTATCGAAAAATGTCAAATTTGATCATTTTTGGCTTATTTACACTTAGTGCAGTCATAAAGGTCCTCTATGTATACATTTTGTCTTACTTGGATCAAATTTTCAATGATTTGTATGTATAGTCATGACTATCATGTTGAAAAATCGGAAATTTTCAAAAAATGTTTTTTCTATCGAAAAATGTCTAATTTGATCATTTTTGGCTTATTTATACTTAGTGCAGTCATAAAGGTCCTCTATGTATACATTTTGTCTTACTTGGATCAAATTTTCAATGATTTGTATGTATAGTCATGACTCTCATGTTGAAAAATCGAAAATTTTCAAAAAATGTTTTTTCTATCGAAAAATGTCAAATTTGATCATTTTTGGCTTATTTATACTTAGTGCAGTCATAAAGGTCCTCTATGTATACATTTTGTCTTACTTGGATCAAATTTTCAATGATTTGTATGTATAGTCATGACTCTCATGTTGAAAAATCGGAAATTATCAAAAAATGTTTTTTCTATCGAAAAATGTCAAATTTGATCATTTTTGGCTTATTTATACTTAGTGCAGTCATAAAGGTCCTCTATGTATACATTTTGACTTACTTGGATCAAAATTTCAATGATTCGTATAGTCATGACATTGTAATTGTAAAATCGGAAATTTTCAAAAAATGTTTTTTCTATCGAAAAATGTCAAATTTGATCATTTTTGGCTTATTTATACTTAGTGCAGTCATAAAGGTCCTCTATGTATACATTTTGACTTACTTGGATCAAAATTTCAATGATTTGTGTAGTCATGACTCTCATGTTGAAAATCGAAAATTTTCAAAAAATGTTTTTTCTATCGAAAAATGTCAAATTTGATCATTTTTGGCTTATTTATACTTAGTCCAGTCATAAAGGACCTCTATGTATACATTTTGACTTACTAGGATCAAAATTAAAATGATGTGTATAGTCATGACATTCTAGTTGTAAAATCGTAAATTTTCAAAAAATGTTTTTTCTATCGAAAAATGTCAAATTTGATCATTTTTGGCTTATTTATACTTAGTCCAGTCATAAAGGACCTATATGTATACATTTTGACTTACTTGGATCCAAATTTCAATGATTTGTATAGTCATGACATTCTAGTTGTAAAATCGGAAATTTTCAAAAAATGTTTTTTCTATCGAAAAATGTCAAATTTGATCATTTTTGGCTTATTTATACTTAGTCCAGTCATAAAGGACCTCTATGGATACATTTTGACTTACTAGGATCAAAATTAAAATGATTTGTATAGTCATGACATTCTAGTTGTAAAATCGTAAATTTTCAAAAAATGTTTTTTCTATCGAAAAATGTCAAATTTGATCATTTTTGTCTTATTTATACTTAATCCAGTCATAAAGGACCTCTATGTATACATTTTGACTTACTAGGATCAAAATTAAAATGATTTGTATAGTCATGACATTCTAGTTGTAAAATCGTAAATTTTCAAAAAATGTTTTTTCTATCGAAAAATGTCAAATTTGATCATTTTTGGCTTATTTATACTTAGTCCAGTCATAAACGACCTCTATGTATACATTTGGACTTACTTGGATCAAAATTTCAATGATTTGTATAGTCATGACTCTCATGTTGAAAAATCGAAAATTTTCAAAAAATGTTTTTTCTATCGAAAAATGTCAAATTTGATCATTTTTGGCTTATTTATACTTAGTCCAGTCATAAACGACCTCTATGTATACATTTTGACTTACTTGGATCAAAATTTCAATGATTTGTATAGTCATGACTCTCATGTTGAAAAATCGGAAATTTTCAAAAAATGTTTTTTCTATCGAAAAATGTCAAATTTGATCATTTTTGGCTTATTTATACTTAGTCAAGTCATAAAGGACCTCAATGTATACATTTTGACTTACAAGGATCAAAATTAAAATGATTTGTATAGTCATGACATTCTAGTTGTAAAATCGTAAATTTTCAAAAAATGTTTTTTCTATCGAAAAATGTCAAATTTGATCATTTTTGGCTTATTTATACTTAGTCCAGTCATAAAGGACCTCTTTGTATACATTTTGACTTACTTGGATCAAAATTTCAATGATTTGTATAGTCATGACATTCTAATTGTAAAATCGGAAATTTTCAAAAAATGTTTTTTCTATCGAAAAATGTCAAATTTGATCATTTTTGGCTTATTTATACTTAGTGCAGTCATAAAAGTCCTCTATGTATACATTTTGACTTACTTGGATCAAAATTTCAATGATTTGTATAGTCATGACTCTCATGTTGAAAAATCGGAAATTTTCAAAAAATGTTTTTTCTATCGAAAAATGTCTAATTTGATCATTTTTATCTTATTTATACCTAGTCCAGTCATAAACGACCTCAATGTATACATTTTGACTTACTTGGATCAAAATTTCAATGATTTGTATAGTCATGACTCTCATGTTGAAAAATCGAAAATTTTCAAAAAATGTTTTTTCTATCGAAAAATGTCAAATTTGATCATTTTTGGCTTATTTATACTTAGTCCAGTCACAAAGGACCTGTGTGTATACATTTTGACTTACTTCGATCAAAATTTCAATGATTTGTATAGTCATGACTCTCATGTTGAAAAATCGAAAATTTTCAAAAAATGTTTTTTCTATCGAAAAATGTCAAATTTGATCATTTTTGGCTTATTCATACTTAGTCCAGTCATAAACGACCTCTATGTATACATTTTGACTTACTTGGATCAAAATTTCAATGATTTGTATAGTCATGACATTCTAATTGTAAAATCGGAAATTTACAAAAAATGTTTTTTCTATCGAAATATGTCAAATTTGTCATTTTTGGCTTATTTATACTTAGTCCAGTCATAAACGACCTCTTTGTTTACATTTTGACTTACTTGGATCAAAATTTCAATGATTTGTATAGTCATGACATTCTAATTGTAAAATCGGAAATTTTCAAAAAATGTTTTTTTCTATCGAAAAATGTCAAATTTGATCATTTTTGGCTTATTTATACTTAGTGCAGTCATAAAGGTCCTCTATGTATACATTTTGACTTACTTGGATCAAAATTTCAATGATTTGTAAAGTCATGACTCTCATGTTGAAAAATCGAAAATTTTCAAAAAATGTTTTTTCTATCGAAAAATGTCAAATTTGATCATTTTTGGCTTATTTATACTTAGTCCAGGCATAAAGGACCTCTATGTATACATTTTGACTTACTAGGATCAAAATTAAAATGATTTGTATAGTCATGACATTCTAGTTGTAAAACCGTAAATTTTCAAAAAATGTTTTTTTCTATTGAAAAATGTCATATTTGATCATTTTTGGCTTATTTATACTTAGTCCAGTCATAAAGGACCTCTATGTATAGATTTTGACTTACTTGGATCCAAATTTCAATGATTTGTATAGTCATGACATTCTAGTTGCAAAATCGGAAATTTTCAAAAAATGTTTTTTCTATCGAAAAATGTCAAATTTGATCATTTTTGGCTTATTTATACTTAGTCCAGTCATAAAGGACCTATATGTATACATTTTGACTTACTTGGATCCAAATTTCAATGATTTGTATAGTCATGACATTCTAGTTGCAAAATCGGAAATTTCAAAAAATGTTTTTTCTATCGAAAAATGTCAAATTTGATCATTTTTGGCTTATTTATACTTAGTCCAGTCATAAAGGACCTATATGTATACATTTTGACTTACTTGGATCCAAATTTCAATGATTTGTATAGTCATGACATTCTAGTTGTAAAATCGGAAATTTTCAAAAAATGTTTTTTTCTATCGAAAAATGTCAAATTTGATCATTTTTGGCTTATTTATACTTAGTCCAGTCATAAAGGACCTCTATGGATACATTTCGACTTACTAGGATCAAAATTAAAATGATTTGTATAGTCATGACATTCTAGTTGTAAAATCGTAAATTTTCAAAAAATATTTTTTCTATCGAAAAATGTCAAATTTGATCATTTTTGGCTTATTTATACTTAGTCCAGTCATAAAGGACCTCTTTGTATACATTTTGACTTACTTGGATCAAAATTTCAATGATTTGTATAGTCATGACATTCTAATTGTAAAATCGGAAATTTTCAAAAAATGTTTTTTCTATCGAAAAATGTCTAATTTGATCATTTTTATCTTATTTATACCTAGTCCAGTCATAAACGACCTCTATGTATACATTTTGACTTACTTGGATCAAAATTTCAATGATTTGTATAGTCATGACTCTCATGTTGAAAAATCGAAAATTTTCAAAAAATGTTTTTTCTATCGAAAAATGTCAAATTTGATCATTTTTGGCTTATTTATACTTAGTCCAGTCACAAAGGACCTGTGTGTATACATTTTGACTTACTTCGTTCAAAATTTCAATGATTTGTATAGTCATGACTCTCATGTTGAAAAATCGAAAATTTTCAAAAAATGTTTTTTTCTATCGAAAAATGTCAAATTTGATCATTTTTGGCTTATTTATACTTAGTCCAGTCATAAAGGACCTATATGTATACATTTTGACTTACTTGGATCCAAATTTCAATGATTTGTATAGTCATGACATTCTAGTTGCAAAATCGGAAATTTTCAAAAAATGTTTTTTCTATCGAAATATGTCAAATTTGTCATTTTTGGCTTATTTATACTTAGTCCAGTCATAAACGACCTCTTTGTATACATTTTGACTTACTTGGATCAAAATTTCAATGATTTGTATAGTCATGACATTCTAGTTGCAAAATCGGAAATTTCAAAAAATGTTTTTTCTATCGAAAAATGTCAAATTTGATCATTTTTGGCTTATTTATACTTAGTCCAGTCATAAAGGACCTATATGTATACATTTTGACTTACTTGGATCCAAATTTCAATGATTTGTATAGTCATGACATTCGAGTTGTAAAATCGGAAATTTTCAAAAAATGTTTTTTTCTATCGAAAAATGTCAAATTTGATCATTTTTGGCTTATTTATACTTAGTCCAGTCATAAAGGACCTCTATGGATACATTTTGACTTACTAGGATCAAAATTAAAATGATTTGTATAGTCATGACATTCTAGTTGTAAAATCGTAAATTTTCAAAAAATGTTTTTTCTATCGAAAAATGTCAAATTTGATCATTTTTGGCTTATTTATACTTAGTCCAGTCATAAAGGACCTCTTTGTATACATTTTGACTTACTTGGATCAAAATTTCAATGATTTGTATAGTCATGACATTCTAATTGTAAAATCGGAAATTTTCAAAAAATGTTTTTTTCTATCGAAAAATGTCAAATTTGATCATTTTTGGCTTATTTATACTTAGTGCAGTCATAAAGGTCCTCTATGTATACATTTTGACTTACTTGGATCAAAATTTCAATGATTTGTATAGTCATGACTCTCATGTTGAAAAATCGGAAATTTTCAAAAAATGTTTTTTCTATCGAAAAATGTCTAATTTGATCATTTTTATCTTATTTATACCTAGTCCAGTCATAAACGACCTCTATGTATACATTTTGACTTACTTGGATCAAAATTTCAATGATTTGTATAGTCATGACTCTCATGTTGAAAAATCGAAAATTTTCAAAAAATGTTTTTTCTATCGAAAAATGTCAAATTTGATCATTTTTGGCTTATTTATACTTAGTCCAGTCACAAAGGACCTGTGTGTATACATTTTGACTTACTTCGTTCAAAATTTCAATGATTTGTATAGTCATGACTCTCATGTTGAAAAATCGAAAATTTTCAAAAAATGTTTTTTCTATCGAAAAATGTCAAATTTGATCATTTTTGGCTTATTCATACTTAGTCCAGTCATAAAAAACCTCTATGTATACATTTTGACTTACTTGGATCAAAATTTCAATGATTTGTATAGTCATGACATTCTAATTGTAAAATCGGAAATTTACAAAAAATGTTTTTTCTATCGAAATATGTCAAATTTGTCATTTTTGGCTTATTTTAACTTAGTCCAGTCATAAACGACCTCTTTGTATACATTTTGACTTACTTGGATCAAAATTTCAATGATTTGTATAGTCATGACATTCTAATTGTAAAATCGGAAATTTTCAAAAAATGTTTTTTCTATCGAAAAATGTCAAATTTGATCATTTTTGGCTTATTTATACTTAGTGCAGTCATAAAGGTCCTCTATGTATACATTTTGACTTACTTGGATCAAAATTTCAATGATTTGTAAAGTCATGACTCTCATGTTGAAAAATCGAAAATTTTCAAAAAATGTTTTTTCTATCGAAAAATGTCAAATTTGATCATTTTTGGCTTATTTATACTTAGTCCAGGCATAAAGGACCTCTATGTATACATTTTGACTTACTAGGATCAAAATTAAAATGATTTGTATAGTCATGACATTCTAGTTATAAAACCGTAAATTTTCAAAAAATGTTTTTTCTATTGAAAAATGTCATATTTGATCATTTTTGGCTTATTTATACTTATTTCAGTCATAACGGACCTCTATGTATACATTTTGACTTACTTGGATCCAAATTTCAATGATTTGTATAGTCATGACATTCTAGTTGCAAAATCGGAAATTTTCAAAAAATGTTTTTTCTATCGAAAAATGTCAAATTTGATCATTTTTGGCTTATTTATACTTAGTCCAGTCATAAAGGACCTATATGTATACATTTTGACTTACTTGGATCCAAATTTCAATGTTTTGTATAGTCATGACATTCTAGTTGCAAAATCGGAAATTTTCAACAAATGTTTTTTCTATCGAAATATGTCAAATTTGTCATTTTTGGCTTATTTATACTTAGTCCAGTCATAAAGGACCTATATGTATACTTTTTGACTTACTTGGATCCAAATTTCAATGATTTGTATAGTCATGACATTCTAGTTGTAAAATCGGAAATTTTCAAAAAATGTTTTTTCTATCGAAAAATGTCAAATTTGATCATTTTTGGCTTATTTATACTTAGTCCAGTCATAAAGGACCTCTATGGATACATTTCGACTTACTAGGATCAAAATTAAAATGATTTGTATAGTCATGACATTCTAGTTGTAATATCGTAAATTTTCAAAAAATGTTTTTTCTATCGAAAAATGTCAAATTTGATCATTTTTGGATTATTTATACTTAATCCAGTCATAAAGGACCTCTATGTATACATTTTGACTTACTAGGATCAAAATTAAAATCTTTTGTATAGTCATGACATTCTAGTTGTAAAATCGTAAATTTTCAAAAAATGTTTTTTCTATCGAAAATGTCAAATTTGATCATTTTTTTCTTATTTATACTTAGTCCAGTCATAAACGACCTCTATGTATACATTTTGATTTACTTGGATCAAAATTTCAATGATTTGTATAGTCATGACTCTCATGTTGAAAAATCGGAAATTTTCAAAAAATGTTTTTTCTATCGAAAAATGTCAAATTTGATCATTTTTGGCTTATTTATACTTAGTCAAGTCATAAAGGACCTCAATGTATACATTTTGACTTACAAGGATCAAAATTAAAATGATTTGTATAGTCATGACATTCTAGTTGTAAAATCGTAAATTTTCAAAAAATGTTTTTTCTATCGAAAAATGTCAAATTTGATCATTTTTGGCTTATTTATACTTAGTCCAGTCATAAAGGACCTCTTTGTATACATTTTGACTTACTTGGATCAAAATTTCAATGATTTGTATAGTCATGACATTCTAATTGTAAAATCGGAAATTTTCAAAAAATGTTTTTCCTATCGAAAAATGTCAAATTTGATCATTTTTGGCTTATTTATACTTAGTGCAGTCATAAAGGTCCTCTATGTATACATTTTGACTTACTTGGATCAAAATTTCAATGATTTGTATAGTCATGACTCTCATGTTGAAAAATCGGAAATTTTCAAAAAATGTTTTTTCTATCGAAAAATGTCTAATTTGATCATTTTTGGCTTATTTATACCTAGTCCAGTCATAAACGACCTCTAAGTATACATTTTGACTTACTTGGATCAAAATTTCAATGATTTGTATAGTCATGACTCTCACGTTGAAAAATCGAAAATTTTCAAAAAATGTTTTTTCTATCGAAAAATGTCAAATTTGATCATTTTTGGCTTATTTATACTTAGTCCAGGCATAAAGGACCTCTATGTATACATTTTGACTTACTAGGATCAAAATTAAAATGATTTGTATAGTCATGACATTCTAGTTGTAAAACCGTAAATTTTCAAAAAATGTTTTTTCTATTGAAAAATGTCATATTTGATCATTTTTGGCTTATTTATACTTAGTCCAGTCATAAAGGACCTCTATGTATACATTTTGACTTACTTGGATCCAAATTTCAATGATTTGTATAGTCATGACATTCTAGTTGCAAAATCGGAAATTTTCAAAAAATGTTTTTTTCTATCGAAAAATGTCAAATTTGATCATTTTTGGCTTATTTATACTTAGTCCAGTCATAAAGGACCTATATGTATAAATTTTGACTTACTTGGATCCAAATTTCAATGATTTGTATAGTCATGACATTCTAGTTGTAAAATCGGAAATTTTCAAAAAATGTTTTTTCTATCGAAAAATGTAAAATTTGATCATTTTTGGCTTATTTATACTTAGTCCAGTCATAAAGGACCTCTATGGATACATTTTGACTTACTAGGATCAAAATTAAAATGATTTGTATAGTCATGACATTCTAGTTGTAAAATCGTAAATTTTCAAAAAATGTTTTTTCTATCGAAAAATGTCAAATTTGATCATTTTTGGCTTATTTATACTTAATCCAGTCATAAAGGACCTCTATGTATACATTTTGACTTACTATGATCAAAATTAAAATCTTTTGTATAGTCATGACATTCTAGTTGTAAAATCGTAAATTTTCAAAAAATGTTTTTTCTATCGAAAATGTCAAATTTGATCATTTTTTGCTTATTTATACTTAGTCCAGTCACAAAGGACCTCTATGTATACATTTGGACTTACTTGGATCAAAATTTCAATGATTTGTATAGTCATGACTCTCATGTTGAAAAATCGAAAATTTTCAAAAAATGTTTTTTCTATCGAAAAATGTCAAATTTGATCATTTTTTTCTTATTTATACTTAGTCCAGTCATAAACGACCTCTATGTATACATTTTGACTTACTTGGATCAAAATTTCAATGATTTGTATAGTCATGACTCTCATGTTGAAAAATCGGAAATTTTCAAAAAATGTTTTTTCTATCGAAAAATGTCAAATTTGATCATTTTTGGCTTAATTATACTTAGTCAAGTCATAAAGGACCTCAATGTATACATTTTGACTTACAAGGATCAAAATTAAAATGATTTGTATAGTCATGACATTCTAGTTGTAAAATCGTAAATTTTCAAAAAATGTTTTTTCTATCGAAAAATGTCAAATTTGATCATTTTTGGCTTATTTATACTTAGTCCAGTCATAAAGGACCTCTTTGTATACATTTTGACTTACTTGGATCAAAATTTCAATGATTTGTATAGTCATGACATTCTAATTGTAAAATCGGAAATTTTCAAAAAATGTTTTTTCTATCGAAAAATGTCAAATTTGATCATTTTTTTCTTATTTATACTTAGTGCAGTCATAAAGGTCCTCTATGTATACATTTTGACTTACTTGGATCAAAATTTCAATGATTTGTATAGTCATGACTCTCATGTTGAAAAATCGGAAATTTTCAAAAAATGTTTTTTCTATCGAAAAATGTCTAATTTGATCATTTTTGGCTTATTTATACCTAGTCCAGTCATAACCGACCTCTATGTATACATTTTGACTTACTTGGATCAAAATTTCAATGATTTGTATAGTCATGACTCTCATGTTGAAAAATCGAAAATTTTCAAAAAATGTTTTTTCTATCGAAAAATGTCAAATTTGATCATTTTTGGCTTATTTATACTTAGTCCAGTCACAAAGGACCTGTGTGTATACATTTTGACTTACTTCGATCAAAATTTCAATGATTTGTATAGTCATGACTCTCATGTTGAAAAATCGAAAATTTTCAAAAAATGTTTTTTCTATCGAAAAATGTCAAATTTGATCATTTTTGGCTTATTCATACTTAGTCCAGTCATAAACGACCTCTATGTATACATTTTGACTTACTTGGATCAAAATTTCAATGATTTGTATTGTCATGACATTCTAGTTGTAAAATCGGAAATTTTCAAAAAATGTTTTTTCTATCGAAATATGTCAAATTTGTCATTTTTGGCTTATTTATACTTAGTCCAGTCATAAACGACCTCTTTGTATACATTTTGACTTACTTGGATCAAAATTTCAATGATTTGTATAGTCATGACATTCTAATTGTAAAATCGGAAATTTTCAAAAAATGTTTTTTTCTATCGAAATATGTCAAATTTGATCATTCTTGGCTTATTTATACTTGATGCAGTCATAAAGGTCCTCTATGTATACATTTTGACTTACTTGGATCAAAATTTCAATGATTTGTAAAGTCATGACTCTCATGTTGAAAAATCGAAAATTTTCAAAAAATGTTTTTTCTATCGAAAAATGTCAAATTTGATCTTTTTTGGCTTATTTATACTTAGCCCAGGCATAAAGGACCTCTATGTATTCATTTTGACTTACTTGGATCAAAATTAAAATGATTTGTATAGTCATGACATTCTAGTTGTAAAACCGTAAATTTTCAAAAAATGTTTTTTCTATTGAAAAATGTCATATTTGATCATTTTTTTCTTATTTATACTTAGTCCAGTCATAAAGGACCTCTATGTATACATTTTGACTTACTTGGATCAAAATTTCAATGATTTGTATAGTCATGACATTCAAGTTGAAAAATCGGAAATTTTCAAAAAATGTTTTTTTTATCGAAAAATGTCAAATTTGATCATTTTTGGCTTATTTATACTTAGTCCAGTCATAAACGACCTCTATGTATACATTTTGACTTACTTGGATCAAAATTTCAATGATTTGTATAGTCATGACTCTCATGTTGAAAAATCGAAAATTTTCAAAAAATGTTTTTTCTATCGAAAAATGTCAAATTTGATCATTTTTGGCTTATTCATACTTAGTCCAGTCATAAACGACCTCTATGTATACATTTTGACTTACTTGGATCAAAATTTCAATGATTTGTATTGTCATGACATTCTAGTTGTAAAATCGGAAATTTTCAAAAAATGTTTTTTCTATCGAAATATGTCAAATTTGTCATTTTTGGCTTATTTATACTTAGTCCAGTCATAAACGACCTCTTTGTATACATTTTGACTTACTTGGATCAAAATTTCAATGATTTGTATAGTCATGACATTCTAATTGTAAAATCGGAAATTTTCAAAAAATGTTTTTTCTATCGAAAAATGTCAAATTTGATCATTTTTGGCTTATTTATACTTAGTGCAGTCTTAAAGGCCCTCTATGTATACATTTTGACTTACTTGGATCAAAATTTCAATGATTTGTATAGTCATGACATTCTAGTTGTAAAATCGGAAATTTTCAAAAAATGTTTTTTCTATCGAAAAATGTCAAATTTGATCATTTTTGGCTTATTTATACTTAGTCCAGTCATAAAGGACCTCTATGTATACATTTTGACTTACTTGGATCAAAATTTTCATGATTTGTATAGTCATGACATTCTAGTTGTAAAATCGGAAATTTTCAAAAAAAGTTTTTTCTATCGAAAAATGTCAAATTTGATCATTTTTGGCTTATTGATACCTAGTCCAGTCATAAACGACCTCTATGTATACATTTTGACTTACTTGGATCAAAATTTCAATGATTTGTATAGTCATGACTCTCATGTTGAAAAACAGAAAAATTTCAAAAAATGTTTTTTCTATCGAAAAATGTCAAATTTGATCATTTTTGGCTTATTTATACTTAGTCCAGTCATAAACGACCTCTATGTATACATTTTGACTTACTTGGATCAAAATTTCAATGATTTGTATAGTCTTGACTCTCATGTTGAAAAATCGAAAATTTTCAAAAAATGTTTTTTCTATCGAAAAATGTCAAATTTGATCATTTTTGGCTCATTCATACTTAGTCCAATCATAAACGACCTCTATGTATACATTTTGACTTACTTGGATCAAAATTACAATGATTTGTATAGTCATGACATTCTAGTTGTAAAATCGTAAATTTTCAAAAAATGTTTTTTCTATTGAAAAATGTCAAATTTGATCATTTTTGGCTTATTTATACTTAGTCCAGTCATAAAGGACCTCTATGTATACATTTTGACTTACTTGGATCCAAATTTCAATGATTTGTATAGTCATGACATTCTAGTTGTAAAATCGGAAATTTTCAAAAAATGTTTTTTCTATCGAAAAATGTCAAATTTGATCATTTTTGGCTTATTTATACTTAGTCAAGTCATAAAGGACCTCAATGTATACATTTTGACTTACAAGGATCAAAATTAAAATGATTTTTATAGTCATGACATTCTAGTTGTAAAATCGTAAATTTTCAAAAAATGTTTTTTCTATCGAAAAATGTCAAATTTGATCATTTTTGGCTTATTTATACTTAGTGCAGTCATAAAGGTCCTCTATGTATACATTTTGACTTACTTGGATCAAAATTTCAATGATTTGTATAGTCATGAATCTCATGTTGAAAAATCGAAAATTTTCAAAAAATGTTTTTTCTATCGAAAAATGTCAAATTTGATCATTTTTGGCTTATTTATACTTAGTGCAGTCATAAAGGTCTTCTATGTATACATTTTGACTTACTTGGATCAAAATTTTAATGATTTGTATAGTCATGACTCTTATGTTGAAAAATCGGAAATTTTCAAAAAATGTTTTTTCTATCGAAAAATGTCTAATTTGATCATTTTTGGCTTATTTATACCTAGTCCAGTCATAAACGACCTCTATGTATACATTTTGACTTATTTAGATCAAAATTTCAATGATTTGTATAGTCATGACTCTCATGTTGAAAAATCGAAAATTTTCAAAAAATGTTTTTTCTATCGAAAAATGTCAAATTTGATCATTTTTGGCTTATTTATACTTAGTCCAGTCACAAAGGACCTGTGTGTATACATTTTGACTTACTTCGATCAAAATTTCAATGATTTGTATAGTCATGACTCTCATGTTGAAAAATCGAAAATTTTCAAAAAATGTTTTTTCTATCGAAAAATGTCAAATTTGATCATTTTTTTCTTATTTATACTTAGTGCAGTCATAAAGGTCCTCTATGTATACATTTTGACTTACTTGGATCAAAATTTCAATGATTTGTATAGTCATGACTCTCATGTTGAAAAATCGGAAATTTTCAAAAAATGTTTTTTCTATCGAAAAATGTCTAATTTGATCATTTTTGGCTTATTTATACCTAGTCCAGTCATAACCGACCTCTATGTATACATTTTGACTTACTTGGATCAAAATTTCAATGATTTGTATAGTCATGACTCTCATGTTGAAAAATCGAAAATTTTCAAAAAATGTTTTTTCTATCGAAAAATGTCAAATTTGATCATTTTTGGCTTATTTATACTTAGTCCAGTCACAAAGGACCTGTGTGTATACATTTTGACTTACTTCGATCAAAATTTCAATGATTTGTATAGTCATGACTCTCATGTTGAAAAATCGAAAATTTTCAAAAAATGTTTTTTCTATCGAAAAATGTCAAATTTGATCATTTTTGGCTTATTCATACTTAGTCCAGTCATAAACGACCTCTATGTATACATTTTGACTTACTTGGATCAAAATTTCAATGATTTGTATTGTCATGACATTCTAGTTGTAAAATCGGAAATTTTCAAAAAATGTTTTTTCTATCGAAATATGTCAAATTTGTCATTTTTGGCTTATTTATACTTAGTCCAGTCATAAACGACCTCTTTGTATACATTTTGACTTACTTGGATCAAAATTTCAATGATTTGTATAGTCATGACATTCTAATTGTAAAATCGGAAATTTTCAAAAAATGTTTTTTCTATCGAAAAATGTCAAATTTGATCATTCTTGGCTTATTTATACTTGATGCAGTCATAAAGGTCCTCTATGTATACATTTTGACTTACTTGGATCAAAATTTCAATGATTTGTAAAGTCATGACTCTCATGTTGAAAAATCGAAAATTTTCAAAAAATGTTTTTTCTATCGAAAAATGTCAAATTTGATCTTTTTTGGCTTATTTATACTTAGCCCAGGCATAAAGGACCTCTATGTATTCATTTTGACTTACTTGGATCAAAATTAAAATGATTTGTATAGTCATGACATTCTAGTTGTAAAACCGTAAATTTTCAAAAAATGTTTTTTCTATTGAAAAATGTCATATTTGATCATTTTTTTCTTATTTATACTTAGTCCAGTCATAAAGGACCTCTATGTATACATTTTGACTTACTTGGATCAAAATTTCAATGATTTGTATAGTCATGACATTCAAGTTGAAAAATCGGAAATTTTCAAAAAATGTTTTTTTTATCGAAAAATGTCAAATTTGATCATTTTTGGCTTATTTATACTTACTCCAGTCATAAACGACCTCTATGTATACATTTTGACTTACTTGGATCAAAATTTCAATGATTTGTATAGTCATGACTCTCATGTTGAAAAATCGAAAATTTTCAAAAAATGTTTTTTCTATCGAAAAATGTCAAATTTGATCATTTTTGGCTTATTCATACTTAGTCCAGTCATAAACGACCTCTATGTATACATTTTGACTTACTTGGATCAAAATTACAATGATTTGTATTGTCATGACATTCTAGTTGTAAAATCGGAAATTTTCAAAAAATGTTTTTTCTATCGAAATATGTCAAATTTGTCATTTTTGGCTTATTTATACTTAGTCCAGTCATAAACGACCTCTTTGTATACATTTTGACTTACTTGGATCAAAATTTCAATGATTTGTATAGTCATGACATTCTAATTGTAAAATCGGAAATTTTCAAAAAATGTTTTTTCTATCGAAAAATGTCAAATTTGATCATTTTTGGCTTATTTATACTTAGTGCAGTCTTAAAGGCCCTCTATGTATACATTTTGACTTACTTGGATCAAAATTTCAATGATTTGTATAGTCATGACATTCTAGTTGTAAAATCGGAAATTTTCAAAAAATGTTTTTTCTATCGAAAAATGTCAAATTTGATCATTTTTGGCTTATTTATACTTAGTCCAGTCATAAAGGACCTCTATGTATACATTTTGACTTACTTGGATCAAAATTTTCATGATTTGTATAGTCATGACATTCTAGTTGTAAAATCGGAAATTTTCAAAAAAAGTTTTTTCTATCGAAAAATGTCAAATTTGATCATTTTTGGCTTATTGATACCTAGTCCAGTCATAAACGACCTCTATGTATACATTTTGACTTACTTGGATCAAAATTTCAATGATTTGTATAGTCATGACTCTCATGTTGAAAAACAGAAAAATTTCAAAAAATGTTTTTTCTATCGAAAAATGTCAAATTTGATCATTTTTGGCTTATTTATACTTAGTCCAGTCATAAACGACCTCTATGTATACATTTTGACTTACTTGGATCAAAATTTCAATGATTTGTATAGTCTTGACTCTCATGTTGAAAAATCGAAAATTTTCAAAAAATGTTTTTTCTATCGAAAAATGTCAAATTTGATCATTTTTGGCTCATTCATACTTAGTCCAATCATAAACGACCTCTATGTATACATTTTGACTTACTTGGATCAAAATTACAATGATTTGTATAGTCATGACATTCTAGTTGTAAAATCGTAAATTTTCAAAAAATGTTTTTTCTATTGAAAAATGTCAAATTTGATCATTTTTGGCTTATTTATACTTAGTCCAGTCATAAAGGACCTCTATGTATACATTTTGACTTACTTGGATCCAAATTTCAATGATTTGTATAGTCATGACATTCTAGTTGTAAAATCGGAAATTTTCAAAAAATGTTTTTTCTATCGAAAAATGTCAAATTTGATCATTTTTGGCTTATTTATACTTAGTCAAGTCATAAAGGACCTCAATGTATACATTTTGACTTACAAGGATCAAAATTAAAATGATTTTTATAGTCATGACATTCTAGTTGTAAAATCGTAAATTTTCAAAAAATGTTTTTTCTATCGAAAAATGTCAAATTTGATCATTTTTGGCTTATTTATACTTAGTGCAGTCATAAAGGTCCTCTATGTATACATTTTGACTTACTTGGATCAAAATTTCAATGATTTGTATAGTCATGAATCTCATGTTGAAAAATCGAAAATTTTCAAAAAATGTTTTTTCTATCGAAAAATGTCAAATTTGATCATTTTTGGCTTATTTATACTTAGTGCAGTCATAAAGGTCTTCTATGTATACATTTTGACTTACTTGGATCAAAATTTTAATGATTTGTATAGTCATGACTCTTATGTTGAAAAATCGGAAATTTTCAAAAAATGTTTTTTCTATCGAAAAATGTCTAATTTGATCATTTTTGGCTTATTTATACCTAGTCCAGTCATAAACGACCTCTATGTATACATTTTGACTTATTTAGATCAAAATTTCAATGATTTGTATAGTCATGACTCTCATGTTGAAAAATCGAAAATTTTCAAAAAATGTTTTTTCTATCGAAAAATGTCAAATTTGATCATTTTTGGCTTATTTATACTTAGTCCAGTCACAAAGGACCTGTGTGTATACATTTTGACTTACTTCGATCAAAATTTCAATGATTTGTATAGTCATGACTCTCATGTTGAAAAATCGAAAATTTTCAAAAAATGTTTTTTCTATCGAAAAATGTCAAATTTGATCATTTTTGGCTTATTCATACTTAGTCCAGTCATAAACGACCTCTATGTATACATTTTGACTTACTTGGATCAAAATTTCAATGATTTGTATTGTCATGACATTCTAGTTGTAAAATCGGAAATTTTCAAAAAATGTTTTTTCTATCGAAAAATGTCAAATTTGATCATTTTTGGCTTATTGATACCTAGTCCAGTCATAAACGACCTCTATGTATACATTTTGACTTACTTGGATCAAAATTTCAATGATTTGTATAGTCATGACTCTCATGTTGAAAAACAGAAAAATTTCAAAAAATGTTTTTTCTATCGAAAAATGTCAAATTTGATCATTTTTGGCTTATTTATACTTAGTCCAGTCATAAACGACCTCTATGTATACATTTTGACTTACTTGGATCAAAATTTCAATGATTTGTATAGTCTTGACTCTCATGTTGAAAAATCGAAAATTTTCAAAAAATGTTTTTTCTATCGAAAAATGTCAAATTTGATCATTTTTGGCTCATTCATACTTAGTCCAGTCATAAACGACCTCTATGTATACATTTTGACTTACTTGGATCAAAATTACAATGATTTGTATTGTCATGACATTCTAGTTGTAAAATCGGAAATTTTCAAAAAATGTTTTTTCTATCGAAATATGTCAAATTTGTCATTTTTGGCTTATTTATACTTAGTCCAGTCATAAACGACCTCTTTGTATACATTTTGACTTACTTAGATCAAAATTTCAATGATTTGTATAGTCATGACTCTCATGTTGAAAAATCGAAAATTTTCAAAAAATGTTTTTTCTATCGAAAAATGTCAAATTTGATCATTTTTGGCTTATTTATACTTAGTCCAGTCACAAAGGACCTGTGTGTATACATTTTGACTTACTTCGATCAAAATTTCAATGATTTGTATAGTCATGACTCTCATGTTGAAAAATCGAAAATTTTCAAAAAATGTTTTTTCTATCGAAAAATGTCAAATTTGATCATTTTTGGCTTATTCATACTTAGTCCAGTCATAAACGACCTCTATGTATACATTTTGACTTACTTGGATCAAAATTTCAATGATTTGTATTGTCATGACATTCTAGTTGTAAAATCGGAAATTTTCAAAAAATGTTTTTTCTATCGAAATATGTCAAATTTGTCATTTTTGGCTTATTTATGCTTAGTCCAGTCATAAACGACCTCTTTGTATACATTTTGACTTACTTGGATCAAAATTTCAATGATTTGTATAGTCATGACATTCTAATTGTAAAATCGGAAACTTTCAAAAAATGTTTTTTCTATCGAAAAATGTCAAATTTGATCATTTTTGGCTTATTTATACTTAGTGCAGTCATAAAGGTCCTCTATGTATACATTTTGACTTACTTGGATCAAAATTTCAGTGATTTGTATAGTCATGACTCTCATGTTGAAAAATCGAAAATTTTCAAAAAATGTTTTTTCTATCGAAAAATGTCAAATTTGATCATTTTTGGCTTATTTATACTTAGTCCAGTCATAAAGGACCTCTATGTATACATTTTGACTTACTAGGATCAAAATTAAAATGATTTGTATAGTCATGACATTCTAGTTGTAAAATCGTAAATTTTCAAAAAATGTTTTTTCTATTGAAAAATGTCAAATTTGATCATTTTTGGCTTATTTATACTTAGTCCAATCATAAAGGACCTCTATGTATACATTTTGACTTACTTGGATCCAAATTTCAATGATTTGTATAGTCATGACATTCTAGTTGCAAAATCGGAAATTTTCAAAAAATGTTTTTTCTATCGAAAAATGTCAAATTTGATCATTTTTGGCTTATTTATACTTAGTCCAGTCATAAAGGACCTCTATGTATACATTTTGACTTACTTGGATCAAAATTTCAATGATTTGTGTAGTCATGACTCTCATGTTGAAAATCGAAATTTTCAAAAAATGTTTTTTCTATCGAAAAATGTCAAATTTGATCATTTTTACTTATTTATACTTAGTCCAGTCATAAAGGACCTCTATGTATACATTTTGACTTACTTGGATCAAAATTAAAATGATTTGTATAGTCATGACATTCTAGTTGTAAAATCGTAAATTTTCAAAAAATGTTTTTTCTATCGAAAAATGTCAAATTTGATCATTTTTGGCTTATTTATACTTAGTCCAGTCATAAAGGACCTATATGTATACATTTTGACTTACTTGGATCCAAATTTCAATGATTTGTATAGTCATGACATTCTAGTTGTAAAATCGGAAATTTTCAAAAAATGTTTTTTCTATCGAAAAATGTCAACTTAGATCATTTTTGGCTTATTTATACTTAGTCCAGTCATAAAGGACCTCTATGGATACATTTTGACTTACTAGGATCAAAATTAAAATGATTTGTATAGTCATGACATTCTAGTTGTAAAATCGTAAATTTTCAAAAAATGTTTTTTCTATCGAAAAATGTCTAATTTGATCATTTTTGGCTTATTTATACTTAGTGCTGTCATAAAGGTACTCTATGTATACATTTTGACTTACTTGGATAAAAATTTCAATGATTTGTATAGTCATGACATTCTAATTGTAAAATCGGAAATTTTCAAAAAATGTTTTTTCTATCGAAAAATGTCAAATTTGATCATTTTTGGCTTATTTATACTTAGTGCAGTCATAAAGGTCCTCTATGTATACATTTTGACTTACTTGGATCAAAATTTCAATGATTTGTATAGTCATGACTCTCATGTTTAAAAATCGAAAATTTTCAAAAAATGTTTTTTCTATCGAAAAATGTCAAATTTGATCATTTTTGGCTTATTTATACTTAGTCCAGTCATAAAGGACCTCTATGTATACATTTTGACTTACTAGGATCAAAATTAAAATGATTTGTATAGTCATGACATTCTAGTTGTAAAATCGTAAATTTTCAAAAAATGTTTTTTCTATTGAAAAATGTCAAATTTGATCATTTTTGGCTTATTTATACTTAGTCCAATCATAAAGGACCTCTATGTATACATTTTGACTTACTTGGATCCAAATTTCAATGATTTGTATAGTCATGACATTCTAGTTGCAAAATCGGAAATTTTCAAAAAATGTTTTTTCTATCGAAAAATGTCAAATTTGATCATTTTTGGCTTATCTATACTAAGTGCAGCCATAAAGGTCCTCTATGAATACATTTTGACTTACTTGGATCAAAATTTCAATGATTTGTATAGTCATGACTCTCATGTTGAAAAATCGAAAATTTTTAAAAAATGTTTTTTCTATCGAAAAATGTCAAATTTGATCATTTTTGGCTTATTCATACTTAGTCCAGTCATAAACGACCTCTATGTATACATTTAGACTTACTTGGATCAAAATTTTAATGAGTTGTATTGTCATGACATTCTAGTTGTAAAATCGGAAATTTTCAAAAAATGTTTTTTCTATCGAAATATGTCAAATTTGTCATTTTTGGCTTATTTATACTTAGTCCAGTCATAAACGACCTCTATGTATACATTTTGACTTACTTGGATCAAAATTTTAATGAGTTGTATTGTCATGACATTCTAGTTGTAAAATCGGAAATTTTCAAAAAATGTTTTTTCTATCGAAAAATGTCAAATTTGATCATTTTTGGCTTATTTATACTTAGTCCAGTCATAAAGGACCTCTATGTATACATTTTGACTTACTTGGATCAAAATTTCAATGATTTGTGTAGTCATGACTCTCATGTTGAAAATCGAAATTTTCAAAAAATGTTTTTTCTATCGAAAAATGTCAAATTTGATCATTTTTACTTATTTATACTTAGTCCAGTCATAAAGGACCTCTATGTATACATTTTGACTTACTTGGATCAAAATTAAAATGATTTGTATAGTCATGACATTCTAGTTGTAAAATCGTAAATTTTCAAAAAATGTTTTTTCTATCGAAAAATGTCAAATTTGATCATTTTTGGCTTATTTATACTTAGTCCAGTCATAAAGGACCTATATGTATACATTTTGACTTACTTGGATCCAAATTTCAATGATTTGTATAGTCATGACATTCTAGTTGTAAAATCGGAAATTTTCAAAAAATGTTTTTTCTATCGAAAAATGTTAACTTTGATCATTTTTGGCTTATTTATACTTAGTCCAGTCATAAAGGACCTCTATGGATACATTTTGACTTACTAGGATCAAAATTAAAATGATTTGTATAGTCATGACATTCTAGTTGTAAAATCGTAAATTTTCAAAAAATGTTTTTTCTATCGAAAAATGTCAAATTTGATCATTTTTGGCTTATTTATACTTAGTGCTGTCATAAAGGTACTCTATGTATACATTTTGACTTACTTGGATAAAAATTTCAATGATTTGTATAGTCATGACATTCTAATTGTAAAATCGGAAATTTTCAAAAAATGTTTTTTCTATCGAAAAATGTCAAATTTGATCATTTTTGGCTTATTTATACTTAGTGCAGCCATAAAGGTCCTCTATGTATACATTTTGACTTACTTGGATCAAAATTTCAATGATTTGTATAGTCATGACTCTCATGTTTAAAAATCGAAAATTTTCAAAAAATGTTTTTTCTATCGAAAAATGTCAAATTTGATCATTTTTGGCTTATTTATACTTAGTCCAGTCATAAAGGACCTCTATGTATACATTTTGACTTACTAGGATCAAAATTAAAATGATTTGTATAGTCATGACATTCTAGTTGTAAAATCGTAAATTTTCAAAAAATGTTTTTTCTATCGAAAAATGTCAAATTTGATCATTTTTGGCTTATTTATACTTAGTGCAGTCATAAAGGACCTCTATGGATACATTTTCACTTACTAGGATCAAAATTAAAATGATTTGTATAGTCATGACATTCTAGTTGTAAAATCGTAAATTTTCAAAAAATGTTTTTTCTATCGAAAAATGTCAAATTTGATCATTTTTGGCTTATTTATACTTAGTCCAGTCATACACGACCTCTATGTATACATTTTGACTTACTTGGATCAAAATTTCAATTATTTGTATAGTCATGACTCTGATGTTGAAAAATCGAAAATTTTCAAAAAATGTTTTTTCTATCGAAAAATGTCAAATTTGATCATTTTTGGCTTATTTATACTTAGTCAAGTCATAAAGGACCTCTATGTATACATTTTGACTTACAAGGATCAAAATTAAAATGATTTGTATAGTCATGACATTCTAGTTGTAAAATCGTAAATTTTCAAAAAATGTTTTTTCTATCGAAAAATGTCAAATTTGATCATTTTTGGCTTATTTATACTTAGTCCAGTCATAAAGGACCTCTATGTATACATTTTGACTTACTTGGATCAAAATTTCAATGATTTGTATAGTCATGACATTCTAATTGTAAAATCGGAAATTTTCAAAAAATGTTTTTTCTACCGAAAAATGTCAAATTTGATCATTTTTGGCTTATTTATACTTAGTGCAGTCATAAAGGTCCTCTATGTATACATTTTGACTTACTTGGATCAAAATTTCAATGATATGTATAGTCATGACTCTCATGTTTAAAAATCGAAAATTTTCAAAAAATGTTTTTTCTATCGAAAAATGTCAAATTTGATCATTTTTGGCTTATTTATACTTAGTCCAGTCATAAAGGACCTCTATGTATACGTTTTGACTTACTAGGATCAAAATTAAAATGATTTGTATAGTCATGACATTCTAGTTGTAAAATCGTAAATTTTCAAAAAATGTTTTTTCTATCGAAAAATGTCAAATTTGATCATTTTTGGCTTATTTATACTTAGTCCAGTCATAAAGGACCTATATGTATACATTTTGACTTACTTGGATCCAAATTTCAATGATTTGTATAGTCATGACATTCTAGTTGTAAAATCGTAAATTTTCAAAAAATGTTTTTTCTATCGAAATATGTCAAATTTGTCATTTTTGGCTTATTTATGCTTAGTCCAGTCATAAACGACCTCTTTGTATACATTTTGACTTACTTGGATCAAAATTTCAATGATTTGTATAGTCATGACATTCTAATTGTAAAATCGGAAATTTTCAAAAAATGTTTTTTCTATCGAAAAATGTCAAATTTGATCATTTTTGTCTTATTTATACTTAGTGCAGTCATAAAGGTCCTCTATGTATACATTTTGACTTACTTGGATCAAAATTTCAGTGATTTGTATAGTCATGACTCTCATGTTGAAAAATCGAAAATTTTCAAAAAATGTTTTTTCTATCGAAAAATGTCAAATTTGATCATTTTTGGCTTATTTATACTTAGTCCAGTCATAAAGGACCTCTATGTATACATTTTGACTTACTAGGATCAAAATTAAAATGATTTGTATAGTCATGACATTCTAGTTGTAAAATCGTAAATTTTCAAAAAATGTTTTTTCTATTGAAAAATGTCAAATTTGATCATTTTTGGCTTATTTATACTTAGTCCAGTCATAAAGGACCTCTATGTATACATTTTGACTTACTTGGATCCAAATTTCAATGATTTGTATAGTCATGACATTCTAGTTGCAAAATCGGAAATTTTCAAAAAATGTTTTTTCTATCGAAAAATGTCAAATTTGATCATTTTTGGCTTATCTATACTAAGTGCAGCCATAAAGGTCCTCTATGTATACATTTTGACTTACTTGGATCAAAATTTCAATGATTTGTATAGTCATGACTCTCATGTTGAAAAATCGAAAATTTTCAAAAAATGTTTTTTCTATCGAAAAATGTCAAATTTGATCATTTTTGGCTTATTCATACTTAGTCCAGTCATAAACGACCTCTATGTATACATTTAGACTTACTTGGATCAAAATTTTAATGAGTTGTATTGTCATGACATTCTAGTTGTAAAATCGGAAATTTTCAAAAAATGTTTTTTCTATCGAAATATGTCAAATTTGTCATTTTTGGCTTATTTATACTTAGTCCAGTCATAAACGACCTCTTTGTATACATTTTGACTTACTTGGATCAAAATTTCAATGATTTGTATAGTCATGACATTCTAATTGTAAAATCGGAAATTTTCAAAAAATGTTTTTTCTATCGAAAAATGTCAAATTTGATCATTTTTGGCTTATTTATACTTAGTGCAGTCATAAAGGTCCTCTATGTATACATTTTGACTTACTTGGATCAAAATTTCAATGATTTGTGTAGTCATGACTCTCATGTTGAAAATCGAAATTTTCAAAAAATGTTTTTTCTATCGAAAAATGTCAAATTTGATCATTTTTACTTATTTATACTTAGTCCAGTCATAAAGGACCTCTATGTATACATTTTGACTTACTTGGATCAAAATTAAAATGATTTGTATAGTCATGACATTCTAGTTGTAAAATCGAAAATTTTCAAAAAATGTTTTTTCTATCGAAAAATGTCAAATTTGATCATTTTTGCTTATTTATACTTAGTCCAGTCATAAAGGACCTATATGTATACATTTTGACTTACTTGGATCCAAATTTCAATGATTTGTATAGTCATGACATTCTAGTTGTAAAATCGGAAATTTTCAAAAAATGTTTTTTCTATCGAAAAATGTTAACTTTGATCATTTTTGGCTTATTTATACTTAGTCCAGTCATAAAGGACCTCTATGGATACATTTTGACTTACTAGGATCAAAATTAAAATGATTTGTATAGTCATGACATTCTAGTTGTAAAATCGTAAATTTTCAAAAAATGTTTTTTCTATCGAAAAATGTCTAATTTGATCATTTTTGGCTTATTTATACTTAGTGCTGTCATAAAGGTACTCTATGTATACATTTTGACTTACTTGGATAAAAATTTCAATGATTTGTATAGTCATGACATTCTAATTGTAAAATCGGAAATTTTCAAAAAATGTTTTTTCTATCGAAAAATGTCAAATTTGATCATTTTTGGCTTATTTATACTTAGTGCAGCCATAAAGGTCCTCTATGTATACATTTTGACTTACTTGGATCAAAATTTCAATGATTTGTATAGTCATGACTCTCATGTTTAAAAATCGAAAATTTTCAAAAAATGTTTTTTCTATCGAAAAATGTCAAATTTGATCATTTTTGGCTTATTTATACTTAGTCCAGTCATAAAGGACCTCTATGTATACATTTTGACTTACTAGGATCAAAATTAAAATGATTTGTATAGTCATGACATTCTAGTTGTAAAATCGTAAATTTTCAAAAAATGTTTTTTCTATCGAAAAATGTCAAATTTGATCATTTTTGGCTTATTTATACTTAGTGCAGTCATAAAGGACCTCTATGGATACATTTTCACTTACTAGGATCAAAAATAAAATGATTTGTATAGTCATGACATTCTAGTTGTAAAATCGTAAATTTTCAAAAAATGTTTTTTCTATCGAAAAATGTCAAATTTGATCATTTTTGGCTTATTTATACTTAGTCCAGTCATACACGACCTCTATGTATACATTTTGACTTACTTGGATCAAAATTTCAATTATTTGTATAGTCATGACTCTGATGTTGAAAAATCGAAAATTTTCAAAAAATGTTTTTTCTATCGAAAAATGTCAAATTTGATCATTTTTGGCTTATTTATACTTAGTCAAGTCATAAAGGAACTCTATGTATACATTTTGACTTACAAGGATCAAAATTAAAATGATTTGTATAGTCATGACATTCTAGTTGTAAAATCGTAAATTTTCAAAAAATGTTTTTTCTATCGAAAAATGTCAAATTTGATCATTTTTGGCTTATTTATACTTAGTCCAGTCATAAAGGACCTCTATGTATACATTTTGACTTACTTGGATCAAAATTTCAATGATTTGTATAGTCATGACATTCTAATTGTAAAATCGGAAATTTTCAAAAAATGTTTTTTCTACCGAAAAATGTCAAATTTGATCATTTTTGGCTTATTTATACTTAGTGCAGTCATAAAGGTCCTCTATGTATACATTTTGACTTACTTGGATCAAAATTTCAATGATATGTATAGTCATGACTCTCATGTTTAAAAATCGAAAATTTTCAAAAAATGTTTTTTCTATCGAAAAATGTCAAATTTGATCATTTTTGGCTTATTTATACTTAGTCCAGTCATAAAGGACCTCTATGTATACGTTTTGACTTACTAGGATCAAAATTAAAATGATTTGTATAGTCATGACATTCTAGTTGTAAAATCGTAAATTTTCAAAAAATGTTTTTTCTATCGAAAAATGTCAAATTTGATCATTTTTGGCTTATTTATACTTAGTCCAGTCATAAAGGACCTATATGTATACATTTTGACTTACTTGGATCCAAATTTCAATGATTTGTATAGTCATGACATTCTAGTTGTAAAATCGTAAATTTTCAAAAAATGTTTTTTCTATCGAAATATGTCAAATTTGTCATTTTTGGCTTATTTATGCTTAGTCCAGTCATAAACGACCTCTTTGTATACATTTTGACTTACTTGGATCAAAATTTCAATGATTTGTATAGTCATGACATTCTAATTGTAAAATCGGAAATTTTCAAAAAATGTTTTTTCTATCGAAAAATGTCAAATTTGATCATTTTTGTCTTATTTATACTTAGTGCAGTCATAAAGGTCCTCTATGTATACATTTTGACTTACTTGGATCAAAATTTCAGTGATTTGTATAGTCATGACTCTCATGTTGAAAAATCGAAAATTTTCAAAAAATGTTTTTTCTATCGAAAAATGTCAAATTTGATCATTTTTGGCTTATTTATACTTAGTCCAGTCATAAAGGACCTCTATGTATACATTTTGACTTACTAGGATCAAAATTAAAATGATTTGTATAGTCATGACATTCTAGTTGTAAAATCGGAAATTTTCAAAAAATGTTTTTTCTATTGAAAAATGTCAAATTTGATCATTTTTGGCTTATTTATACTTAGTCCAATCATAAAGGACCTCTATGTATACATTTTGACTTACTTGGATCCAAATTTCAATGATTTGTATAGTCATGACATTCTAGTTGCAAAATCGGAAATTTTCAAAAAATGTTTTTTCTATCGAAAAATGTCAAATTTGATCATTTTTGGCTTATCTATACTAAGTGCAGCCATAAAGGTCCTCTATGTATACATTTTGACTTACTTGGATCAAAATTTCAATGATTTGTATAGTCATGACTCTCATGTTGAAAAATCGAAAATTTTCAAAAAATGTTTTTTCTATCGAAAAATGTCAAATTTGATCATTTTTGGCTTATTCATACTTAGTCCAGTCATAAACGACCTCTATGTATACATTTTGACTTACTGGGATCAAAATTTTAATGAGTTGTATTGTCATGACATTCTAGTTGTAAAATCGGAAATTTTCAAAAAATGTTTTTTCTATCGAAATATGTCAAATTTGTCATTTTTGGCTTATTTATACTTAGTCCAGTCATAAACGACCTCTTTGTATACATTTTGACTTACTTGGATCAAAATTTCAATGATTTGTATAGTCATGACATTCTAATTGTAAAATCGGAAATTTTCAAAAAATGTTTTTTCTATCGAAAAATGTCAAATTTGATCATTTTTGGCTTATTTATACTTAGTGCAGTCATAAAGGTCCTCTATGTATACATTTTGACTTACTTGGATCAAAATTTCAATGATTTGTGTAGTCATGACTCTCATGTTGAAAATCGAAATTTTCAAAAAATGTTTTTTCTATCGAAAAATGTCAAATTTGATCATTTTTACTTATTTATACTTAGTCCAGTCATAAAGGACCTCTATGTATACATTTTGACTTACTTGGATCAAAATTAAAATGATTTGTATAGTCATGACATTCTAGTTGTAAAATCGTAAATTTTCAAAAAATGTTTTTTCTATCGAAAAATGTCAAATTTGATCATTTTTGGCTTATTTATACTTAGTCCAGTCATAAAGGACCTATATGTATACATTTTGACTTACTTGGATCCAAATTTCAATGATTTGTATAGTCATGACATTCTAGTTGTAAAATCGGAAATTTTCAAAAAATGTTTTTTCTATCGAAAAATGTCAAATTTGATCATTTTTGGCTTATTTATACTTAGTCCAGCCATACACGACCTCTATGTATACATTTTGACTTACTTGGATCAAAATTTCAATTATTTGTATTGTCATGACTCTGATGTTGAAAAATCGAAAATTTTCAAAAAATGTTTTTTCTATCGAAAAATGTCAAATTTGATCATTTTTGGCTTATTTATACTTAGTCAAGTCATAAAGGAACTCTATGTATACATTTTGACTTACAAGGATCAAAATTAAAATGATTTGTATAGTCATGACATTCTAGTTGTAAAATCGTAAATTTTCAAAAAATGTTTTTTCTATCGAAAAATGTCAAATTTGATCATTTTTGGCTTATTTATACTTAGTCCAGTCATAAAGGACCTCTATGTATACATTTTGACTTACTTGGATCAAAATTTCAATGATTTGTATAGTCATGACATTCTAATTGTAAAATCGGAAATTTTCAAAAAATGTTTTTTCTATCGAAAAATGTCAAATTTGATCATTTTTGGCTTATTTATACTTAGTGCAGTCATAAAGGTCCTCTATGTATACATTTTGACTTACTTGGATCAAAATTTCAATTATTTGTATTGTCATGACTCTGATGTTGAAAAATCGAAAATTTTCAAAAAATGTTTTTTCTATCGAAAAATGTCAAATTTGATCATTTTTGGCTTATTTATACTTAGTCAAGTCATAAAGGACCTCTATGTATACATTTTGACTTACTAGGATCAAAATTAAAATGATTTGTATAGTCATGACATTCTAGTTGTAAAATCGTAAATTTTCAAAAAATGTTTTTTCTATCGAAAAATGTCAAATTTGATCATTTTTGGCTTATTTATACTTAGTCCAGTCATAAAGGACCTATATGTATACATTTTGACTTACTTGGATCCAAATTTCAATGATTTGTATAGTCATGACATTCTAGTTGTAAAATCGGAAATTTTCAAAAAATGTTTTTTTCTATCGAAAAATGTCCAATTTGATCATTTTTGGCTTATTTATACTTAGTCCAGTCATAAAGGACCTCTATGGATACATTTTGACTTACTAGGATCAAAATTAAAACGATTTGTATAGTCATGACATTCTAGTTGTAAAATCGTAAATTTTCAAAAAATGTTTTTTCTATCGAAAAATGTCAAATTTGATCATTTTTGGCTTATTTATACTTAGTGCTGTCATAAAGGTCCTCTATGTATACATTTTGACTTACTTGGATAAAAATTTCAATGATTTGTATAGTCATGACATTCTAGTTGTAAAATCGGAAATTTTCAAAAAATGTTTCTTCTATCGAAAAATGTCAAATTTGATCATTTTTGGCTTATTTATACTTAGTCCAGTCATAAAGGACCTCTATGTATACATTTTGATTTACTAGGATCAAAATAAAATGATTTGTATAGTCATGACATTCTAATTGTAAAATCGGAAATTGTCAAAAAATGTTATTTCTATCGAAAAATGTCAAATTTGACCATTTTTGGCTTATTTATACTTAGTGCAGTCATAAAGGTCCTGTATGTATACATTTTGACTTACTTGGATCAAAATTTCAATGATTTGTATAGTCATGACATTCTAGTTGTAAAATCGGAAATTTTCAAAAAATGTTTTTCTATCGAAAAATGTCAAATTTGATCATTTTTGGCTTATTTATACTTAGTCCAGTCATAAAGGACCTCTATGTATACATTTTGACTTACTAGGATCAAAATTAAAATGATTTGTATAGTCATGACATTCTAGTTGTAAAATCGTAAATTTTCAAAAAATGTTTTTTCTATCGAAAAGGTCAAATTTGATCATTTTTTGCTTATTTATACTTAGTCCAGTCACAAAGGACCTGTATGTATACATTTGGACTTACTTGGATCAAAATTTCAATGATTTGTATAGTCATGACTCTCATGTTGAAAAATCGAAAATTTTCAAAAAATTTTTTTTCTATCGAAAAATGTCAAATTTGATCATTTTTGGCTTATTTATACTTAGTGCAGTCATAAAGGTCCTCTATGTATACATTTTGACTTACTTGGATCAAAATTTCAATGATATGTATAGTCATGACTCTCATGTTTAAAAATCGAAAATTTTCAAAAAAGGTTTTTTATACGAAAAATGTCAAATTTGATCATTTTTGGCTTATTTATACTTAGTCCAGTCATAAAGGACCTCTATGTATACATTTTGACTTACTAGGATCAAAATTAAAATGATTTGTATAGTCATGACATTCTAGTTGTAAAATCGTAAATTTTCAAAAAATGTTTTTTCTATCGAAAAATGTCAAATTTGATCATTTTTGGCTTATTTATACTTAGTCCAGTCATAAAGGACCTATATGTATACATTTTGACTTACTTGGATCCAAATTTCAATGATTTGTATAGTCATGACATTCTAGTTGTAAAATCGTAAATTTTCAAAAAATGTTTTTTCTATCGAAATATGTCAAATTTGTCATTTTTGGCTTATTTATGCTTAGTCCAGTCATAAACGACCTCTTTGTATACATTTTGACTTACTTGGATCAAAATTTCAATGATTTGTATAGTCATGACATTCTAATTGTAAAATCGGAAATTTTCAAAAAATGTTTTTTCTATCGAAAAGTGTCAAATTTGATCATTTTTGGCTTATTTATACTTAGTGCAGTCATAAAGGTCCTCTATGTATACATTTTGACTTACTTGGATCAAAATTTCAGTGATTTGTATAGTCATGACTCTCATGTTGAAAAATCGAAAATTTTCAAAAAATGTTTTTTCTATCGAAAAATGTCAAATTTGATCATTTTTGGCTTATTTATACTTAGTCCAGTCATAAAGGACCTCTATGTATACATTTTGACTTACTAGGATCAAAATTAAAATGATTTGTATAGTCATGACATTCTAGTTGTAAAATCGTAAATTTTCAAAAAATGTTTTTTCTATTGAAAAATGTCAAATTTGATCATTTTTGGCTTATTTATACTTAGTCCAATCATAAAGGACCTCTATGTATACATTTTGACTTACTTGGATCCAAATTTCAATGATTTGTATAGTCATGACATTCTAGTTGCAAAATCGGAAATTTTCAAAAAATGTTTTTTCTATCGAAAAATGTCAAATTTGATCATTTTTGGCTTATCTATACTAAGTGCAGCCATAAAGGTCCTCTATGTATACATTTTGACTTACTTGGATCAAAATTTCAATGATTTGTATAGTCATGACTCTCATGTTGAAAAATCGAAAATTTTCAAAAAATGTTTTTTCTATCGAAAAATGTCAAATTTGATCATTTTTGGCTTATTCATACTTAGTCCAGTCATAAACGACCTCTATGTATACATTTTGACTTACTTGGATCAAAATTTTAATGAGTTGTATTGTCATGACATTCTAGTTGTAAAATCGGAAATTTTCAAAAAATGTTTTTTCTATCGAAATATGTCAAATTTGTCATTTTTGGCTTATTTATACTTAGTCCAGTCATAAACGACCTCTTTGTATACATTTTGACTTACTTGGATCAAAATTTCAATGATTTGTATAGTCATGACATTCTAATTGTAAAATCGGAAATTTTCAAAAAATGTTTTTTCTATCGAAAAATGTCAAATTTGATCATTTTTGGCTTATTTATACTTAGTGCAGTCATAAAGGTCCTCTATGTATACATTTTGACTTACTTGGATCAAAATTTCAATGATTTGTGTAGTCATGACTCTCATGTTGAAAATCGAAATTTTCAAAAAATGTTTTTTCTATCGAAAAATGTCAAATTTGATCATTTTTACTTATTTATACTTAGTCCAGTCATAAAGGACCTCTATGTATACATTTTGACTTACTTGGATCAAAATTAAAATGATTTGTATAGTCATGACATTCTAGTTGTAAAATCGTAAATTTTCAAAAAATGTTTTTTCTATCGAAAAATGTCAAATTTGATCATTTTTGGCTTATTTATACTTAGTCCAGTCATAAAGGACCTATATGTATACATTTTGACTTACTTGGATCCAAATTTAAATGATTTGTATAGTCATGACATTCTAGTTGTAAAATCGGAAATTTTCAAAAAATGTTTTTTCTATCGAAAAATGTCAAATTTGATCATTTTTGGCTTATTTATACTTAGTCCAGTCATACACGACCTCTATGTATACATTTTGACTTACTTGGATCAAAATTTCAATTATTTGTATAGTCATGACTCTGATGTTGAAAAATCGAAAATTTTCAAAAAATGTTTTTTCTATCGAAAAATGTCAAATTTGATCATTTTTGGCTTATTTATACTTAGTCAAGTCATAAAGGAACTCTATGTATACATTTTGACTTACAAGGATCAAAATTAAAATGATTTGTATAGTCATGACATTCTAGTTGTAAAATCGTAAATTTTCAAAAAATGTTTTTTCTATCGAAAAATGTCAAATTTGATCATTTTTGGCTTATTTATACTTAGTCCAGTCATAAAGGACCTCTATGTATACATTTTGACTTACTTGGATCAAAATTTCAATGATTTGTATAGTCATGACATTCTAATTGTAAAATCGGAAATTTTCAAAAAATGTTTTTTCTATCGAAAAATGTCAAATTTGATCATTTTTGGCTTATTTATACTTAGTGCAGTCATAAAGGTCCTCTATGTATACATTTTGACTTACTTGGATCAAAATTTCAATGATATGTATAGTCATGACTCTCCTGTTTAAAAATCGAAAATTTTCAAAAAATGTTTTTTCTATCGAAAAATGTCAAATTTGATCATTTTTGGCTTATTTATACTTAGTCCAGTCAAAAAGGACCTCTATGTATACATTTTGACTTACTAGGATCAAAATTAAAATGATTTGTATAGTCATGACATTCTAGTTGTAAAATCGTAAATTTTCAAAAAATGTTTTTTCTATCGAAAAATGTCAAATTTGATCATTTTTGGCTTATTTATACTTAGTCCAGTCATAAAGGACCTATATGTATACATTTTGACTTACTTGGATCCAAATTTCAATGATTTGTATAGTCATGACATTCTAGTTGTAAAATCGGAAATTTTCAAAAAATGTTTTTTCTATCGAAAAATGTCCAATTTGATCATTTTTGGCTTATTTATACTTAGTCCAGTCATAAAGGACCTCTATGGATACATTTTGACTTACTAGGATCAAAATTAAAATGATTTGTATAGTCATGACATTCTAGTTGTAAAATCGTAAATTTTCAAAAAATGTTTTTTCTATCGAAAAATGTCAAATTTGATCATTTTTGGCTTATTTATACTTAGTGCAGTCATAAAGGTCCTCTATGTATACATTTTGACTTACTTGGATAAAAATTTCAATGATTTGTATAGTCATGACATTCTAGTTGTAAAATCGGAAATTTTCAAAAAATGTTTCTTCTATCGAAAAATGTCAAATTTGATCATTTTTGGCTTATTTATACTTAGTCCAGTCATAAAGGACCTCTATGTATACATTTTGATTTACTAGGATCAAAATAAAATGATTTGTATAGTCATGACATTCTAATTGTAAAATCGGAAATTGTCAAAAAATGTTATTTCTATCGAAAAATGTCAAATTTGACCATTTTTGGCTTATTTATACTTAGTGCAGTCATAAAGGTCCTGTATGTATACATTTTGACTTACTTGGATCAAAATTTCAATGATTTGTATAGTCATGACATTCTAGTTGTAAAATCGGAAATTTTCAAAAAATGTTTTTCTATCGAAAAATGTCAAATTTGATCATTTTTGGCTTATTTATACTTAGTCCAGTCATAAAGGACCTCTATGTATACATTTTGACTTACTAGGATCAAAATTAAAATGATTTGTATAGTCATGACATTCTAGTTGTAAAATCGTAAATTTTCAAAAAATGTTTTTTCTATCGAAAATGTCAAATTTGATCATTTTTTGCTTATTTATACTTAGTCCAGTCACAAAGGACCTGTATGTATACATTTGGACTTACTTGGATCAAAATTTCAATGATTTGTATAGTCATGACTCTCATGTTGAAAAATCGAAAATTTTCAAAAAATTTTTTTTCTATCGAAAAATGTCAAATTTGATCATTTTTGGCTTATTTATACTTAGTCCAGTCACAAAGGACCTCTATGTATACATTTTGACTTACTTGGATCAAAATTTCAATGATTTGTATTGTCATGACATTCTAGTTGTAAAATCGGAAATTTTCAAAAAATGTTTTTTCTATCGAAATATGTCAAATTTGTCATTTTTGGCTTATTTATACTTAGTCCAGTCATAAACGACCTCTTTGTATACATTTTGACTTACTTGGATCAAAATTTCAATGATTTGTATAGTCATGACATTCTAATTGTAAAATCGTAAATTTTCAAAAAATGTTTTTTCTATCGAAAAATGTCAAATTTGATCATTTTTGGCTTATTTATACTTAGTGCAGTCATAAAGGTCCTCTATGTATACATTTTGACTTACTTGGATCAAAGTAGTAGGAAAATGTTCGTTCTGGGCCACTTTTGAACTTTGAACGACCTTGTCTGGTGACCTACATTGAACGACCTTGTCTGGTAACCTACATTGAACGACCTTGCCTGGTGACCTACATTAAACGACCTTGTCTGGTGACGCGATGCACTTTTTGGAATACATTATGATGAGGTCAATGAACTGATCTCCAACAATGGTTTACTTCAACAATGGTGCATTCAACAATGACAACCTTCTTGCTGAGAAGTCGTTGTCCAACTGATGTATGTTGAGGTGTTACAAGTATAGAAATATAATTTTTTTAAAAGACAGTAGTAGGATTTGAACGCTGGTTTTCTGGGTGTGAGTCTGATCACTTTACCACTCGACCACAGCGGCTTGTATAAAGAACAACAAAAAAATTGTATATATGAAAACTTTATTTCCAAATTTAGATGCTCACAAGGTAAATGAACTTGAAATGTTAATTTTAAGTAAACAAAGGTAAAAAAAATTTTAAATATGTAAATTCATTTTATATATTTTTATTAAGAAAACAATTTTTTTGAATGTTAAAAACATATTACATAAGATTTTTTATTATGAAATCTTTAATTTTTAAATAGTCGTTTACATTATTGCTCGGCAACCAATCTTCGCTTCCACAAACATCCTCTTCTTCGATTACATTAATGAATTCCCCTTCTTCATTCGTAGGTGATGTTATTTTTCTCAACAACCATTTCCAAGTATTCAAATTTTTCGAAAAAAGATAAAAGTTCAGTTCAATGTTATTTTCCATGCATGAATTAAAAAGAGATTCCAATGCTTTAACTCGTCCATAGGTAATGCATGCAATTAATCCATCTTGTAAGTATTTTTGCAAGCTATTCTTTTTTAAAAATACTTCAATGACAGCATCGAAATCTGAAGATCCGTTAAAAAATTCTTTAATTTTTCCAAAATGGTGATTTAGTTGGTATATGTGTTTTATTTTATATTTGATTAAACAATCAATAATGTGATGATGATTCCGTTTGACAGCCATAGATAGAAAACTTGATAGAATAAATCTAGGATATTTTCCTAAAATGTATTCTATTAGTTCAAGATTACCATATCGTAGTCCAGCAACATAAAACTCTAAATGTATTCTATATTGATTTTGATACAGTTCATTGTTGAAGTAGTCAATTGTTAACTTTCTTAAGTCATCAATCATGATTTAAGCAAAATTATTCATTTAAAATCATATAATGCGATTTTTATAACATCAAAAAGCCTCCCCTCCTTTCCATATAATATTCAAACAGTTTAAAAGAAAACACGGTTTTATGTTTTAATGAAATAATACACATTTATTATTATTATAAAAAAACTTCCATGTACATCGTTTTAGAGGTGTAGATAATTATTTATTCTATATACATTCTGAATCGCACATATTCCATTATGGATTATACACCTAGGAAAATTTTTCTTTTTACTCTCTTTATATTCTTCCTCATCAAAAGTCCATGTATCTTCAATGTTGCTTACACTTATATTAAATAAATCCTTACACCACTCTACTTTCTCAATTCCTTTAACATAAATATTATCACAATCTCTTAAAATATCGTTAACAATTAATTGAACATCGTTGAAATGTGCATATCCATCTTCCCAATCAATTCCATGGAAATTTTTACTCAACCATCGATTTGAAGATTGTGATTTATTATCAAGAAACTGCCATCTATATGGAGGTTTAACCATAAAATGTTGTATTTCTTTACCATTTTTCAAGATTGCCAATTCTTTCAATATAAATTTATTATTCATATCTTTAAAACCTTGTAAATCTACAATTGTGCTACTCATGACGGAAATACTATTATCTTGTTGATAAAAAATTTAAAAACTCAAAAATTTATTGTAAAGCTTTCTTATTATATACTTTTTCCCCCACCAAAAACAAAATACTGGAAAGTCTATCACTATTAATTTTTTTAATAAACCATGATTACTAAAATTATTTTAATAATATATTTCCAAAAACAATAGTCACAAGGTAAATGAACTAGAAATGTTAATTTTAAGTAATTAGAAGGGTAAAAAAATTTTAAATGATACAAATATGTAAATTCATTTTATATATTTTTACAGTAGAACTCCAATTATCCGAATTAATGGGGAGTGGGACCCATTCGGATAATCAAATATTCGGATAATCGGAGTTTTTTTTAAAAAAAATTGTCATTGGAGAGAAAAAAACCTACGTTTTGATATTGCACTATTTTTTTATTGAATTAAATATAAATAAAATGTACTTATGTACAAGTTTAGAAATCATTGTTTTTTAAACGTCTCCGTCAATGTAAGCTGTTTTTGCGGTCTTCATCCGTTTTTGGGCAGCCAGGTCACGCATTCGCTTGATGGTGAGCAGTTGCAAGTGGTCACAAGTGCAAGTGGATGATTTGTAAAGCGCACTTAGACTTTTTTTGAACAAATTTTTTTTTTGAAAGTGATTCGGATAATCGGCGATTCGGATAGTCGGAGTTCGGATAATTGTTCTACTGTATTACGGAGTTCTACTGTATTAAGAAAAAAAAATTGTTAAAAGCATATTATATAATATTTTTCTCAACAACCATAATAATATATAATCTTACTTACTATCATTAAAAAAAATTAATGATAAAATAGGTCCAATTCATAATTCCAGGATTTTCTCCCATCTCTTATTCCAAGATGCTTTAGGTGGTTACTACACCAATGCATTGTCGCATCATCCATTCCATAGAAATCCTCTTCTCCATCTTTTTTTAAAATTTTTTCTATTTTATTTTTTAAGCGTTGAATGGTCCCAACATTCATTGCGTTGGGCTTTTCCAATTTTTTTATTCTAATGGTGTGGCTAGCACCATTTTCTTTTCTCACTATCACTTCTTCTATTTCTTGTTTGTTAATTATTACTTTAATGGTTGTCATGTTCAACATCTTTAATTTTTGTTTAGTAAAGAATTTTTAAAAACAAAATAGACAAAGTTGAATGTAAAATAATTTCCAAAATTTCTGCTTATATACTTTTTCACTACCAATATTAAAATACTGGAAAGTTTTTTGTTTATTATTAACTTTTTATCAGACTATTGACTTTTGATTATATAATTTTTGTTTACATTAATAGTAAAATATTAGCATACATGTCTAGACTAAAAGTTCAAAAGTTCATGCTCTTTCATAAGTTCATTAAACAATGCATGATCAATGTACAACTAAATTCAATAAACTATCTTTTTTTTATAAACCATTAAGGTTGCATGCACACTACCTCGTAAGTCATAATAGAATCTAAATTTTTTTATTAAAATCAAAAACTTAAATACGAATTCATAATTCATTACTATAATTTAACCGTTTTCTAACATTATTATTAATTATTTTTAATTATCTCAGAGTGATATTTTCATGAATTTCTAATCTTTTGAATTAAAATAGCTTAAAAGCCTTCGCTAGATAATTTTTTTATTTTAATTTTAACGTATTCTATGAAAGAGAAGTTTTTTAATCTTCCTATGGAGATATTTAACCTACATGTTAACGTTTCTATAACCTACATGTTAAATTTCTATTTTTTAATAATTTATTAAACGATAACCCTTTGTTAGATCTATTCCAAAAAAATTAATTTAGACGTATAAGATAGCAATTTATAACATATAAAAAAAATTAGCTTCTACTCTTCAAAAAAGTACATTAGTGTTCATACAACCTTAAATTCAATAAATAAATTTATTATGCAATTTTATGTTAAGATATTATAATGAAATAATAAAAAAATCGAAATATTAGAATGTCAGATACACATATTATTGATAAAATATTAACATTCATTTAGTATACAACTCTCAACTAGTTTAATAAACAGTATTTTTTTTTCAAACTCTGTGCGTGTGTGTGTTTTTTTATAAATATGTCAAGTCAAATAACTGAGGTAAGTTTTATAAATTTTTTTTACTTAAAATTTTTTACTTAAAAAAAATTATTTACAATTTTTATTAGTTCATACCCGATTGGGACTCTTCCATAACTGACGAAATGTTGATTGAAACGGTTATAAAAATGGAATCCGAATTGATTCAAACCGCTATAAAAATGAAATCCAATAATATTCCAAAAATTTATGTTTTGGAAGATGTTAACATATCCAATCCATCTTCTACGCTCATTAACCCTCTTCCGCTTACAGATCTTACATTGCTACCAATAGAAAGTTACCCTCCATTAGACCTAAACACTCATTTCTCTCCAAACTTAGCTTCTTCCTCAAACAATTTTCAACCAATAGATGATTTACTCAGAGAATTGAATTCATATTTATTCTCTAGTGAATCAGATGCAAATTTAAATTCTGCTGCTCATCATAGTGAATCAAACAGACCTGAATACATTCAACATATACCGTCAAGTAAACCAACAGACATTCAACATATACCATCAAGTAAACCAACACACATTCAACATATTAATTTATTGCCAAGTAAATCTACAAACATTCAACATTCTCCAAGATCATCACTTTTTCGTCGTTGTAAATTGAAAATAAAAACTAATAATAATAATAGAAACAAACATAATCCCTATAAAATAAATAGCCAAGAGGTAATTGATTTGACAAAAGAAGATGAAAAAGATAATATTAAAAAGAAGCCTTGAACAAGCAGGTAAAAATAACTTATTTAAAAATTTTTGTATTAATTGTTAATATTTTCTTAAAAATTTGTTTCTTAGGATTATCATCACCTTCATCATCATCTAAAACAAACAAATTATTATCACCAGAATCATCTTCCTCACCAGAATCACTTTCAAAATCAAATAATACAAATAATGAAGCATCATCTAGCTGTATACTTCCTACATTCTCACCATTAGATGAAACAAAAACATGGATAGCTGTTAATTGTTTTAAAAATAAAATTTTTGCTGGAAGGTTAGTAAATTACGAGAATGCTAAGGACTTATCCACATTTTTTAAATATAAGGAAAAACTAGTATCCGATAAAATTAGAGAATACTTATCTCTACACACTTTAATTAAAGTTTCACTTGGAATAAGATGTGATTTTGTAATTAAAAAAAGCGATACAGAAGTCATAGATACATTTCATTTCATGCTTAATCTTCAACACTTTGATCAAACCACTGAGTTTTCTGATTGGTATAAGGATGCGCTAAACAATCTTATAGTAAGGTTAGAAGAGTTTCAACAAAGAGGCTCAAATGCTACACTAGATAAAATTCTTTGTTTAGAATTAAATGTAGCACAATTTGACCCAATGAGAGGTGGAACTTATATACCTCTACCAAAAAAAATTTTAGATAAAAAAGCCTGCATTAATATTCAAAATGAAGATAGCTATTGCTTTGCTTATTGTCTTTTAGCACATTTTTTCCCTGTAGAAGAGCATAGTTATAGAGTTTCAAAGTATCCACAAAACTTTTATGAAATATTTAATTTTAACAACATCAAATTTCCAGTAGAACTTAAAGATATACCTAAAATCGAGAAAAATAATAATTTTTCTATAAATGTATATGGTTTATCAGATTCTGGTTTGGTAAATGGTCCTTTATATTTCACCAAACAAAAGAAAGAACAACACATAAACTTACTCATGATTAATGATAACATTAAATTCCACTACTGTCTTATTAAAAATCTATCAAGACTTTGTTCTTCTCAAAAATCAAAAAATCATTTACAAAAGTTTTTCTGTGATAGATGTCTTCAACATTTCAATATTAGAGAAAAATACAGTGAACATCTAGAACTGTGCAATGTTTTTAATGAAGTAAAAACTGTATTTCCTACAGGGAAAGATGTAATATTAGAATTTAAAAATTATAAAAATAAACAATTTCTCCCTTTCGTAATATATTCAGATTTTGAATGTTTTCTTCCAAAAATCATTGGTAACATTAGCAATACTAATAGCAACACTTCATATTTCCAACATCATGTACCATACTCTGTAGCTCTAAAAGTTATATGTTCCTATGACTCTTCAAAAAATGAGTATTATTCATATTCAGGTCTTGATGTAGCAAAATGGTTCATTAGTAAATTGAGAGAAATTTTAAATTCAATTGAAAGTATATATAAAACTATTATACCTATACATATGACTGAAGAAGACGAACTCATATTTCAATCGTCAACTGTTTGTTACATTTGTGAGAAACCCTTTTTGGAAGGAGAGGTTAAAGTTAGAGATCACTGTCACTTAACATCAAAATTTCGTGGGGCTTCTCATGAGGGGTGTAATATTAATTATACTCTTCCAAATTTTGTTCCAGTATTTTTTCATAACGGCTCTCGTTATGATTTCAATTTTTTTATTCGTGAATTGGGATATGATGATGGGGATATTCATGCTATTCCTATTAACAGCGAACGATATATATCTTTTTCTAAAAAAATTAACTCTTTATATGTTAGGTTTATCGACTCATGCAGATTTATGCAAAGCTCTCTCGATACTCTAGTAAAAAATTTAGATGATAATCAATTTGAAATTCTAAAAGAGGAATTTGGAGCATCCCATCCCCATCTGAATTTATTAAAGAAAAAGGGAATATTTCCTTATGATTATGTAACCGAATGGAATCAACTAAATGAAACTGTTTTACCAGAACCTGATTCTTTTTTTAATCAATTAACAGATAGCAATATAAGCAAAGAAGAATATGAACATGCGAAAAATGTTTGGGAAAAATTTCATATTAAAAATTTAGGTGAATATGCCGATATTTATTTAAAATGTGATGTTTTACTATTAGCATGTGTGTTTGAAAATTTTCGTAAAATTTGTCATTCAACCTACGGCTTAGATCCTGCTAGTTACTATACTACACCTGGGCTAACTTTCGATGCCATGTTGAAAGTAACTAAGGTAAAGTTAGAATTAATAACAGATATTAATATTTTAAATTTTGTAGAAGCATGTATTAGAGGTGGGTTAACCTTAGCAATAAAAAGGTATGCAGAGAGCAATAATCCTTACATGATGGATTATGATTCAAATTTACCCGAAAGCTATATAATCTACCTAGATTGTAATAATTTATATGGACTTGCAATGATTGGAAAACTTGCAAAGGGTGAATATAAATTCCTTACACCTCAAGAAGTACAAAGTTTTGATGTTAATATTGATTCAGATGGGGATTATGGCTACATGTTAGAAGTTAGTATTGATTACCCTGAAAAGCTACATGATTTTCATAATGATTTCCCGTTTCTACCAGAACATAAAATAGTTAATAAACAAAAAAAATTAGTAAGTACTTTCTATAGTAAACATAAATATATTCTTCACTTAAAAAATTTGCAACAAGCTTTAAAATATGGTTTGAAATTAACAGCAAGACATAGGATTCTACGTTTTTCTCAATCATTGTGGTTGAAAAAATACATTGATTTAAATACTGAGAAAAGAACTAATGCAAAAAATTCTTTTGAAAAAGACTTTTTTAAATTGATGAATAATGCAATGTTTGGTAAAACCATGGAATCTGTGCGTAAAAGATCTAATTGTAAATTGATAACAAGATACGAAGGAAAAAACGGAGTGAGAAATCTAATAAGTAGTCCATATTGCAAAAAATTTACAGTAATAGCTGAAAATTTGCTAGTAATAGAACTACAACCTTCTGAACTTAAATTTGATAAACCGATTATAGTAGGAGCATGTGTTCTTGAACTCTCCAAGCTACCTATGTTTAACTTTCATTATAAATATATGAAAAAATGGTTTGCAAATCTAACTCTTATGTATACGGATACAGATTCACTAGTATATCATATTATTAAAAAAGATCGAAATGAGATGGATATCTATCAGAGAATAAAGCATAACTTTGAATTGTTCGATACTTCAGACTACCCAGAAAATAATATTTTTAACATTCATAGGCATAATAAAAAAGTTTTAGGATGTTTTAAAGATGAAACAAATGGGGAAATAATAACACAGTTTTGTGGCTTAAAAGCAAAAATGTATTCGTTCAAACTAGAATCAGATAATACGATAAAGAAGGCAAAAGGAGTTGTTAAAGCTACTCTAAAGAAAATTACATTTAATGATTATGTAAATACTCTGTTTAATGAAGAAAGTGTTTATAGTGATATGTATAGAATACTAAGCAAAAACTTTGAATTGTATACTATAAAACAGCGTAAAAAAACTTTGTCATCAGATGATGATAAACGCGTAATTCAAGAAAATAAAATTGATACACTAGCTCTTGGTTATAAAAAAATTAATAATTTGTAATTTTTTAATAGCGATAGTTTTGTAATTTATATAAAAAAAGGAATTGGTAATAAAAAAAACTATTTAAAAAAAAAAATTTTTTTTATTTTTTTTTTTATATTTATAACAAATTCTCTCTAAGTATCCATTCAGATTCATTAAATCCTAACCATTTTACCAACACCATGTTATTTTTCCTTTTTAAAATTTTTTCAACTAAATATATATTGGGGAAATTAGTTTTCAATAATTCATATTGGTAAAATGAACCTAATATTGGATTCCCAGCCAAGTCTTCCAATAGATATGAATAGGGATCTGTAGATTGAATTTTAACAATCTTGAAAACTTCCATAGACCAATTTGGTGTATATTTTTTTTCAAATACATGCTTGTATTTTGATATTCGAACAAAATTTCCGATTGAGAATCTTCTCTTAGCTTTTTGTTTAGAAGGAGGAGGAGGGTCATTATGATATGCTGTTTTCAACAATATTTCTTCATGTTCTTCAGAAACTTCACTAGGCTTCATTCCAGTTGTTCGATGTTTTTGATTATTATAAGTTTCAACAATTTTTTGAAGAATATCAATCCACTTGTAAGATCCATTAAGCGAAAATTGTTTATATAACATATTCTTCAATGTTCTATTGAATCGTTCTATAATTGCACATTTTTTCGTGGAATAACTTGGATAAATGTTAATATTATGTTGTTTCATCAACTTTTGAAAATGTGAGTTGAAAAATTCTTTCCCTTGATCAACATGTAAATTCTTAGGTGATGTAGTTCTATTCAATATTTTTTCAAATGCATTTGTTACTTCTTTCCCGGTTTTTGTTTTCAAAGGTTCACAGAAAGCAAATTTAGAAAAACAATTGATTACAGTGAGTATATATTTATACCCATTATTTTCTTTGGAATAATTTGTCATTTCTATTAAATCAGCTTCAAATAAATCATTTAAACCAAATAATTTATATTTACGTCTAGGAAAGTTTACTCTTGCAGGTTTGTGAATTTCATTTACTATTTCTTCCTTTTCCATTATACACTGATTTTTTTTTGGAAAATTACACAACTTTTTATGATTTTTTTTATTTGTCTGTATAATAATAAATAAACAATTAATATAAAAAAAGTACAGAATGAAATATTTGTATGTGTACTTGCTTCAAAAATCCATTTTACGAGTGCTTATCCTACTATTAAAAAAATTGTTTATAAATATTTATGCAACAATCCCGAGTTCTTTTAATTCACTTAAAATGCTTATAATTTCATTTTTTACTCCATTATTTCCCGCAAGTTTTTCTGCATTTAGAAGCTTAAGACGTGAAATTAGTTCATTTGGGTCATCGAAATAAATTATTTTTGGGTTATATAGGCTACGATATGATATCCCTTCACCTTCATGAAACAATTTTGAAATAATATTATGATATTTCCGACTACGATTTCCATCAATTTGACCATTATTTTTAAATTTTTTACGATGTGCATTTGTCAATTCTAATATATTTTTATACAATTGCAAATCACTTTCTTCAAAGTTTTCAGGTGTTTTCTTAAACAACAATTCACATATTCCATTAGTAAGCGGAAACATTTTCTTTCCATTAAGATAGATATGATCATTTTGGAATTTAACAGGTGTATTACCAATTTTCCATTCTCCATTCTCATCCTGTCTAACACCATAAATATTTCTTTTATCTTTTAAATGTTCATATTGCTGTATATATTTCATAACATTTGGAATATCATTTTCTTTTTTAATATTCAATATTTCTTTCTCATTTTGTATTTCATCTTTAATTATAGGTGATTTAGATATTTTTTCTGATAATTCATTTATGGGCTTTATAATGGGGTTATATAATGTTTGTAAATTTTGCTCCAATCTCTGCTCACCACGTTTTAATAATAAATATTTAGCTCTGATATTTTTTCTAGCACTAATTATTTTATGTTTAATTTGTTGTTCTTTTGCTATTTTTTCATCCATAATGAACAACTAAAGATTTACATCTGCCGCAAATTAACCTACATCTCATGTATTTATAATGATAAACTTATCAAACCCACACCTATAGCGACCGTTATTTAATTCAGATTCTTTATCGATAACAATGAAACCATATTCATTTCTCCAACATTCACCACAGAGTACACAAAATTTTTCAAAACTCATATCACCAATAACATGATTATCAAAAACATGTCTTAAATTCAATGTATCTTGCTTAAACAGAATGATTATGTTGCAATTGTCACGCAAATTTTGTTTATGTGCAGAAGAATATGTTTGAATAAGGAAGAACATGTCTAATTTTTTATGTCTTCCTCTTGAATAATAGTTTTTTATTACTCCTTGATCAGAATTAGCATTCACATCATCGAAAATCACTAATGAATTAGGTTTTATTTGTTCAGTTGTTGGAAACGTTACTAAATCATTAGTCATATACATATTAATATCTTTTAACGGTTTAATAACATCCTTCAACAATTGATATTTATCCTGATCAATAGTTTTTGAATAAATGTATATATTTTCAAATCTTACACCATGTTTTTCAAATATAAGAGAAAGCAAAACATTAGTTTTTCCACTTCCAGAGGGTCCAGTCATCAAAACTCTTAATTGATTTGGAAATAATTCTCCATGACGCCATCTTTGTCTTTGGTTTTGTTCATCAAAATTCTCAACTTTTAATTGAGTTGGTTGCTGTATGGTCTCCATGATATAAATGTATAAAAACGGCTAGCAAGAATCATTTTATTGCATTCTACATTTTTATGTCAGAGTATATAGATGTTGCGTTATAAAGGAGAAGGTTTACTCAATAAATTAATCAATAAACTGCCATTTGAAGCCCATATTCCTGGATATAAATATTGTGGACCAGGCACAAAATTAAAGGAGAAATTATCAAAAGGTGTTGAAGGTATTAACAAATTGGATGAATTTTGTAAATTTCATGATATTGCATATGATACATATAAAGACATAGATAAAAGACACGAAGCAGATAAAATTTTAGCTGAACAAGCTTGGAGTAGAGTAAAAAGTAAGGACGCTAACTGGAAGGAAAAGGCTGCTGCCTGGGCTGTTACTAATATTATGAAAGGTAAAGTGAAAACTGGCTCCGGTTTAAAAACAAAGAAAAACAAAAACAAAAAAAATATTGTTCAAAAAGGAGGGAAGTTGTTCATGGTAAATAGAAAAATAAAAAAATCAAAGAAAAAGTATAAAAGAATTATACCAACTAGAAAAATTGGTGGAGTTCTTCCATTAACCCTAATCCCTGCAATTGCAGGTGCGGTAACTGCATTAGTAGGAGGAGTTAAAACAGTGAATGACATAAGAAATTCAAAAAAAGCATTGGAAGAAACTATACGTCACAATAAGAAAATGGAAGAATCAGCTTTAAAGGGACGGGGTTTTTATTTAAGACCATATCAAAAGAAGAAAACTTAAGTCTACTGAAAGAGTTGCCAATTCGAGCGTTAACTGATTTAGAACTAAATAGTTTTGGTAAAAAATATATTAAACACTTTAGAGGTGTATATATGCGAAATACTCTACCTAAAAAACCATTACAAAAAGAAAGTGCTATAGTCAATCTTGCTAGTTCATCATCTAGAGGTACTCACTGGATCTGCTTTTTTAAAAACAAACAAAAAGTATTCTATTTTGATAGTTATGGTGATGTACCCCCACCACTTGAAATAATTACTTATCTAGGGGGAAATATTTCATATAATTACAACAGTTTTCAGAAAAGCGGACCAATTTGTGGTCATCTCTGTCTAGCATTTTTACTACATATAACAAACACTTAAACATTAAATATGACTTACATATTATCTTTGAAGGGTAATCAATCGGAATTAAAACAAGATTTTTTCCCTCCAATTCAGTTAGACGGTAATTATTCTTGTGGATTGGTGAGTTTTATCACATATAATACGATTCCTAACATTACTTCTGAAAACAATCACTTTAAATATGGTAGTACATCATATTATGTGGATACAGGTACTTATGAAATCGATGCGCTTATTAAACTACTTGAAGGAGAATTTCCCTCAATCAAGTTTACTGTAAACTTAAATACATTTAAAATTGAAATTAAAGGAAAATATACCATTCATTTTGAAGTGGAAAATTCAATTGCAAAAGTATTTGGTTTTTCGAAAAAAGTATTAAAACCTGATATTAAGCATACATCTGATTTACCTATAGAAATAAGTACTGTAAACACAATTCGAATATTATGTAATATCATAGATAATGCCTATTTTCAAGATCAAAAACTTCCTGTAATACACGAATGTCCTATAATGGTAGAAACTGGTTATCGCATTGTTGACATTCCTAATGAAATAATATATTTACCGGTAAACACTAAAGAAATAAGTCAGTTGATAATCAACCTTGTTGATCAAGAGAATCGTCCTTTAAATTTGAGGGGAGAAGAAATTCTTGTAAGATTACACCTAAGGAAAGATGATTGACTTTAATAATTCTAATAAATATTTAAGTCCGCCAACAAAATGCATCATTAAGAAGAAAGTGGTTAAACGTAAAACACGTGTGTTGAAAGAAAATATAAATTATTTAAAATCAATTGGGTTAAAAGTCTTAAAACAATGAATAACAACATTTTAAACTTATCCAATAAAGTATATTTTGATAATGAAATAACATCAAAAGAGTTGATAAGCTATGCACCCTTTAGTGGAAGTAGTTTATCACATGGAAGTAGTATAAGAATTGGAATTCAAAACAAGGATGCAATCTTATCATTATCGGAATCGGATCTTCTAATACAAGGAACTATTAAAAAAGAAGATGGTAGCAACATTACTTCAGCGCTCATAAACAATGGAATTGCCCACTTATTTGAAGTTGTATCATATAAAATGAATGAACAAGTTATTTGTACAGTATATAACCCTGGTGTTGCTTCAACATTAAATAGTTTCGCTCTACTATCATCGGATCAAGTTAAAGGATTATCTAATGCTTCATGGATTTCTGATGGTCAATTGGATGGAACTAAGTTTAATACAACAAAAGATGGAGAATTTCTGTTTACTGTCCCTCTATCTTTATTACTACCGTTCTTTGCTACATATAAAAAAATTACAACTAATGCAAAACATGAACTAATTCTTACGCGATCTCGAAATGATGATAACGCTGTGAAGAGTGATTCGAAAATAAATATTGATATTACAAAAATAGTATGGAGAGTACCCACAATTCATCTCAATGATGTTGCAAGATTACACTTGTTGGATTTAATAAAGCGCAATGTAACAATTGATGTGGCGTTTCGAAGCTATGACTTAGTTACATATCCCACTCTACCAACAACACATAAGCATTCATGGATGGTGAAATCAACAAATAATCTTAATGTACCGCGTTATGTTATTTTCGCTATGCAGACTGATAAGGTAGATGATTTTAAAAAAAATAATCAAATATTTGATTTTAACAATCTGTCTTCTATTCGTCTCTTTCTTAATGAACGTCAGTTTCCTCAACAAGATGTTTTTTTCCAAAATTCTGAGGAAATTGCAACACTTTATGATATGTATCTTAGATTTAAATCATCTTACAATAACCAAGAAACAATTTATGAAAAACCGTTATTTGATATCAAAGATTTTATGAAATATACACCAATAATATGCATTGATTGTTCACGACAAAATGAAATTTTTACAACAAACACTGTGGATATTCGCATTGATTTTGAATGTAAAAAACCTATACCTGCTAAAACAACTGCTTATGTGCTGTTAATTTCTGATTCTCTCTTTGAATTTAAAATGCAAACAGGAGATATTAAAAGAATAATATAAAAAAGTATGTAATAGAGATACAAATGATCATTTTAACAATGAGCATGCACAAGTTTGGTTATCGCAAGCTAGATGGAAAAACAGAAAAAAAATTTTTAAAGTTGATGGAAAGAATGAATAACTTAAAAATGGAAATTGATGGACATAAAGCAAATATCAAAGAACTAGATAAGAATGTAAAGGAGCAATTTGAAGAAGAAAGAAAAAATATCAAAGATCTAAAATATCAATTAAATAATGAGCGAGATAGTATCCTTTCAACTTTAAGTAAATTGATTGGAAATGTGAAGGAAAACATTTTTAAAACAATAAGTGAAATAAATGGAAATATGCAGAAAGATTTACTTAGAGAGAAAAGTATCCTCTTGAAATCTATGAAAGAATTGAAAGATTTTGTATCCCATTCAAAAAAAGATGTTGAATCGTTAAATATTAATATAAGCAATTTACAAACAAGAGAGATTGATGTCCTAAAGAGTAGTGTAACTATTTTACAAAAAAAGTGTATAAATTTGGAAGAAACAATTAAAAATCTTCAAGAACTACAAAAAATAGCTGCTAAAGATTTCTTAGAAAAAAACAGAAAACTGCATGAAGAAGTGTCTGGTATAGCTTTACTAAACAAGTTAAAAATTATTCCATAATAAAAACTTTTAGTTTATAATAATTTTTATTTGTTAACATTTTTTTACATAAATACTTGTATACATTTTATTAATTAATAAAAATTTTTTTTTAAACAATTTTTTTTTGTATTTTTTTTTAATCTACTTCATCCTCAATCCCACTATCAGGGAAACAACAATATTCCAGATTTATAAGTGGTATAGTTGTAAACAGTTTGCGTTTTCTTCCAGTTTTGCGTTTTCTTTCAGTTTTGTGTTCACACTTTGAAAACAGTTTCTCAACACGGTATTTCTCATAAAATAACAATGGACGTCTTTCTATGGGTTCTAAGAGTAACATATCATCATCATTATCTTCTGGATATGAAAAGTGATATAGTGATAACAATTCTTCCAAATCTCGTTCTTCTATTGTTTTTAATGTGGGGTTATATTTTTTAATTAAATTGAAATAATATTTAAACGTTCCATTGGTTCGTAATGTTGAAAATAAATGTGGATGATGGTTTAAAACATAATCATAAATTGTTTTATATTTTCGAATTTTTTCCAATAGTTTTATAAATTCCAGTTCATATTCTTTAAATTTCCTATCATTTTCTGCAATTCTATAAACAAAATTTTTTTAATATATAAAATGTAAAATTACATAACAAATCAACTTACATTTTTAAACTGAATATGTTATTCATTTTGTAAAAAAAAATGTGTTAACTCAAATATTTCTCTATATGATAGTGCTAGTTATAATATATCTTTATCAATATTTATCTATATATACTTTTTTATCAGGCTATTGACTTTTGATTATATAATTTTTGTTTACATTAATAGTAAAATATTAGCATACGTGTCTAGACTAAAAGTTCAAAAGTTCATGTTCTTTCATAAGTTCATTAAACTAACATTAAAAAATGCATGATCATTGTACAAATAAATTCAATAAACTATAATTTTTTTTATAAACCTTAAAAAGGGTAGGGAGACAAATATTTCTCTATATATTGTTGCTTAAGTAGAGATCATTTGTGTGTTAATGAATTTTACTAATAAAGGGTAGGGAGAATCTTTTACCGAGTACATATACACATCTTTTGAATTTAAAAAAATTATTAGTTAAAAAATATTGCAAAGTTTTAAAACTTCAACAATGTGTCAAAAACAAGTGGATAAATATTTTCAAAATATGGAAAATGAAATTATGTATAGATCTTCCTTACCATTAAACGCAAGTGAAACAAAATTTATAAATATTGGAATAAAAGTTGGTGATTTATCTAATATATTGCAAATAAAAACACATAATAATCAGAGTATTAATCTAACGAAAACACAATGGAAGCGTTTATTACAATTTCAACCACAAATTTTAAATTATATTAATGATGGAAGTGATTTACTTGAAAATATTAAGATTGATGATGTAATTCTTTCACCATTTGAATGTTATAATAAAAAAATAGTCAAGTTTGCTTCATCTAATTTCATTATTTATTTGGGTGATAACTCAATTCGAAAACTTTTTGACGTACAGAAAATTATTGATTCCCAATTTTTAATCTTGGAATCATTAAATATTCCAGAATATATAAAGATGGTACAAAACAAGTTTCATAATGAGGAGAACTCACAAGCAAATTTTGGAAACTGGAATGGATTTATTTCATCAGTAATTTCGCAAGAGAAAAATCCAATGTTAAAAAAATTTTTATTGGAATTATCAATTAATCATCCAATTGTATTAGAAAAAATTTTACAAACAATGTCTCCCTATTTAACATTAAATTATTATACTGAATATTAATTTTTATATGTATTATTATTGAGAATAAAGATAACCTAAAAAAAGGTAGTTTTTTAATAAAAAAATTTTATTTAGATAATATTTTTTATTACAGAGTAAAAAAACTTTTTTACATATTAATAAAACAAAAAAAAAATGATTTGATATAAAAAAATTAACCATTATGCATTGCATCTGATTGGTTTTTCAATCGATGATGTATGGAAGGAAATCCATACTCCTGAGGATTTCCTCCCCTATGGAAAGCAAGTTTTGCTCTCTCTCGTAAATTGTTTTTCTATAATAAAATAAAAATATTTCAAATAGTATTTAATATCTAAAAAATTTTTCTATAAAAACTTACATTATATTTGCATTCATATTTTCATATACAGTAATATTATTAACACTACCAATTTGTTTTCTAGTATAAAAAAAGAAAGATTATTTTAAATTTCTTGAAATTATTTTTAAATAATCACATAAATAAAAAAATGGAAACTTACGAGTCATTGTATATGTTGTAAATAGCAATAATAAAATAAAATAAACAGAGTATGAATAAAATTACATTAATACTTCTATGATAATCCATTTTTAAATAATTTTTTTAAATAACTTTAAAAAAGTAATTTAACCCTTTTTTAACGTTCTAATCCAATCTCTATGAAGTGAAGATTGTGAATGAAAACTTTTTAAGTTTATTGAACTTGAAAGACTTTTATTTAAAAGTAATAGTTTTGACCTTAACATTCTAAAACATATGTTTTATATATATATTCATTATTTTTGAAGTGTTTATACCTAAATAAAGTTTTCATGTATACAAATTTTTTTGCTATTCTTTATACAGGCCGCTGTGGTCGAGTGGTAAAGTGATCAGACTCACACCCAGAAAACCAGCGTTCAAATCCTACTACTGTCTTTTAAAAAAATTATATTTCTATACTTGTAACACCTCAACATACATCAGTTGGACAACGACTTCTCAGCAAGAAGGTTGTCATTGTTGAATGCACCATTGTTGAAGTATACCATTGTTGGAGATCAGTTCATTGACCTCATCATAATGTATTCCAAAAAAGTGCATCGCGTCATCAGACAAGGTCGTTCAATGTAGGTCACCAGGCAAGGTCGTTCAATGTAGGTCACCAGACAAGGTCGTTCAATGTAGGTCACCAGACAAGGTCGTTCAATGTAGGTCACCAGACAAGGTCGTTCAAAGTTCAAAAGTGGCCCAGAACGAACATTTTCCTACTACTGATCAAAATTTCAATGATTTGTATAGTCATGACTCTCATGTTGAAAAATCGGAAATTTTCAAAAAATGTTTTTTCTATCGAAAAATGTCTAATTTGATCATTTTTGGCTTATTTATACCTAGTCCAGTCATAAACGACCTCTATGTATACATTTTGACTTACTTGGATCAAAATTTCAATGATTTGTATAGTCATGACTCTCATGTTGAAAAATCGAAAATTTTCAAAAAATGTTTTTTCTATCGAAAAATGTCAAATTTGATCATTTTTGGCTTATTTATACTTAGTCCAGTCACAAAGGACCTGTGTGTATACATTTAGACTTACTTCGATCAAAATTTCAATGATTTGTATAGTCATGACTCTCATGTTGAAAAATCGAAAATTTTCAAAAAATGTTTTTTTTATCGAAAAATGTCAAATTTGATCATTTTTGGCTTATTCATACTTAGTCCAGTCATAAACGACCTCTCTGTATACATTTTGACTTACTTGGATCAAAATTTCAATGATTTGTATTGTCATGACATTCTAGTTGTAAAATCGGAAATTTTCAAAAAATGTTTTTTCTATTGAAAAATGTCAAACTTGATCATTTTTGGCTTATTTATACTTAGTCCAGTCATAAAGGACCTCTATGTATACATTTTGACTTACTTGGATCCAAATTTCAATGATTTGTATAGTCATGACATTCTAGTTGCAAAATCGGAAATTTTCAAAAAATGTTTTTTCTATCGAAAAATGTCAAATTTGATCATTTTTGGCTTATCTATACTTAGTGCAGCCATAAAGGTCCTCTATGTATACATTTTGACTTACTTGGATCAAAATTTCAATGATTTGTATAGTCATGACTCTCATGTTGAAAAATCGAAAATTTTCAAAAAATGTTTTTTCTATCGAAAAATGTCAAATTTGATCATTTTTGGCTTATTTATACTTAGTCCAGTCATAAAGGACCTCTATGTATACATTTTGACTTACTTGGATCAAAATTTCAATGATTTGTATAGTCATGACATTCTAATTGTAAAATCGGAAATTTTCAAAAAATGTTTTTTCTATCGAAAAATGTCAAATTTGATCATTTTTGGCTTATTTATACTTAGTGCAGTCATAAAGGTCCTCTATGTATACATTTTGACTTACTTGGATCAAAATTTCAATGATTTGTATAGTCATGACTCTCATGTTTAAAAATCGAAAATTTTCAAAAAATGTTTTTTCTATCGAAAAATGTCAAATTTGATCATTTTTGGCTTATTTATACTTAGTCCAGTCATAAAGGACCTCTATGTATACATTTTGACTTACTAGGATCAAAATTAAAATGATTTGTATAGTCATGACATTCTAGTTGTAAAATCGTAAATTTTCAAAAAATGTTTTTTCTATCGAAAAATGTCAAATTTGATCATTTTTGGCTTATTTATACTTAGTCCAGTCATAAAGGACCTCTATGTATACATTTTGACTTACTTGGATCAAAATTAAAATGATTTGTATAGTCATGACATTCTAGTTGTAAAATCGGAAATTTTCAAAAAATGTTTTTCTATCGAAAAATGTCAAATTTGATCATTTTTGGCTTATTTATACTTAGTCCAGTCATAAAGGACCTCTTTGTATACATTTTGACTTACTTGGATCAAAATTAAAATGATTTGTATAGTCATGACATTCTATTTGTAAAATCGTAAATTTTCAAAAAATGTTTTTTCTATCGAAAATGTCAAATTTGATCATTTTTTGCTTATTTATACTTAGTCCAGTCACAAAGGACCTCTATGTATACATTTGGACTTACTTGGATCTAAATTTCAATGATTTGTATAGTCATGACTCTCATGTTGAAAATCGAAAATTTAAAAAAAAATGTTTTTTATATCGAAAAATGTCAAATTTGATCATTTTTGGCTTATTTATACTTAGTCCAGTCACAAAGGACCTCTATGTATACATTTTGACTTACTTGGATCAAAATTTCAATGATTTGTATAGTCATGACTCTAATGTTGAAAAATCGAAAAATTTTAAAAAATGTTTTTTCTATCGATAAATGTCAAATTTGATCATTTTTGGCTTATTCATACTTAGTCCAGTCATAAACGACCTCTATGTATACATTTTCACTTACTTGGAATAAAATTTCAATGATTTGTATTGTCATGACATTCTAGTTGTAAAATCGGAAATTTTCAAAAAATGTTTTTTCTATCGAAATATGTCTAATTTGTCATTTTTGGCTTATTTATACTTAGTCCAGTCATAAAGGACCTATATGTATACATTTTGACTTACTTGGATCCAAATTTCAATGATTTGTATAGTCATGACATTCTAGTTGTAAAATCGGAAATTTTCAAAAAATGTTTTTTCTATCGAAAAATGTCAAATTTGATCATTTTTGGCTTATTTATACTTAGTCCAGTCATAAAGGACCTCTATGGATACATTTTGACTTACTAGGATCAAAATTAAAATGATTTGTATAGTCATGACATTCTAGTTGTAAAATCGTAAATTTTCAAAAAATGTTTTTTCTATCGAAAAATGTCTAATTTGATCATTTTTGGCTCATTTATACTTAGTGCAGTCATAAAGGACCTCTATGGATACATTTTGACTTACTAGGATCAAAATTAAAATGATTTGTATAGTCATGACATTCTAGTTGTAAAATCGTAAATTTTCAAAAAATGTTTTTTCTATCGAAAAATGTCAAATTTGATCATTTTTGGCTTATTTATACTTAGTCCAGTCATACACGACCTCTATGTATACATTTTGACTTACTTGGATCAAAATTTCAATTATTTGTATAGTCATGACTCTGATGTTGAAAAATCGAAAATTTTCAAAAAATGTTTTTTCTATCGAAAAATGTCAAATTTGATCATTTTTGGCTTATTTATACTTAGTCAAGTCATAAAGGACCTCTATGTATACATTTTGACTTACAAGGATCAAAATTAAAATGATTTGTATAGTCATGACATTCTAGTTGTAAAATCGTAAATTTTCAAAAAATGTTTTTTCTATCGAAAAATGTCAAATTTGATCATTTTTGGCTTATTTATACTTAGTCCAGTCATAAAGGACCTCTATGTATACATTTTGACTTACTTGGATCAAAATTTCAATGATTTGTATAGTCATGACATTCTAATTGTAAAATCGGAAATTTTCAAAAAATGTTTTTTCTATCGAAAAATGTCAAATTTGATCATTTTTGGCTTATTTATACTTAGTGCAGTCATAAAGGTCCTCTATGTATACATTTTGACTTACTTGGATCAAAATTTCAATGATATGTATAGTCATGACTCTCATGTTTAAAAATCGAAAATTTTCAAAAAATGTTTTTTCTATCGAAAAATGTCAAATTTGATCATTTTTGGCTTATTTATACTTAGTCCAGTCATAAAGGACCTCTATGTATACATTTTGACTTACTAGGATCAAAATTAAAATGATTTGTATAGTCATGACATTCTAGTTGTAAAATCGTAAATTTTCAAAAAATGTTTTTTCTATCGAAAAATGTCAAATTTGATCATTTTTGGCTTATTTATACTTAGTCCAGTCATAAAGGACCTATATGTATACATTTTGACTTACTTGGATCCAAATTTCAATGATTTGTATAGTCATGACATTCTAGTTGTAAAATCGGAAATTTTCAAAAAATGTTTTTTCTATCGAAAAATGTCCAATTTGATCATTTTTGGCTTATTTATACTTAGTCCAGTCATAAAGGACCTCTATGGATACATTTTGACTTACTAGGATCAAAATTAAAATGATTTGTATAGTCATGACATTCTAGTTGTAAAATCGTAAATTTTCAAAAAATGTTTTTTCTATCGAAAAATGTCAAATTTGATCATTTTTGGCTTATTTATACTTAGTGCAGTCATAAAGGTCCTCTATGTATACATTTTGACTTACTTGGATAAAAATTTCAATGATTTGTATAGTCATGACATTCTAGTTGTAAAATCGGAAATTTTCAAAAAATGTTTCTTCTATCGAAAAATGTCAAATTTGATCATTTTTGGCTTATTTATACTTAGTCCAGTCATAAAGGACCTCTATGTATACATTTTGATTTACTAGGATCAAAATAAAATGATTTGTATAGTCATGACATTCTAATTGTAAAATCGGAAATTTTCAAAAAATGTTATTTCTATCGAAAAATGTCAAATTTGACCATTTTTGGCTTATTTATACTTAGTGCAGTCATAAAGGTCCTGTATGTATACATTTTGACTTACTTGGATCAAAATTTCAATGATTTGTATAGTCATGACATTCTAGTTGTAAAATCGGAAATTTTCAAAAAATGTTTTTCTATCGAAAAATGTCAAATTTGATCATTTTTGGCTTATTTATACTTAGTCCAGTCATAAAGGACCTCTATGTATACATTTTGACTTACTAGGATCAAAATTAAAATGATTTGTATAGTCATGACATTCTAGTTGTAAAATCGTAAATTTTCAAAAAATGTTTTTTCTATCGAAAATGTCAAATTTGATCATTTTTTGCTTATTTATACTTAGTCCAGTCACAAAGGACCTGTATGTATACATTTGGACTTACTTGGATCAAAATTTCAATGATTTGTATAGTCATGACTCTCATGTTGAAATATCGAAAATTTTCAAAAAATTTTTTTTCTATCGAAAAATGTCAAATTTGATCATTTTTGGCTTATTTATACTTAGTCCAGTCACAAAGGACCTCTATGTATACATTTTGACTTACTTGGATCAAAATTTCAATGATTTGTATAGTCATGACTCTCATGTTGAAAAATCGAAAATTTTCAAAAAATGTTTTTTCTATCGAAAAATGTCAAATTTGATCATTTTTGGCTTATTCATACTTAGTCCAGTCATAAACGACCTCTATGTATACATTTTGACTTACTTGGATCAAAATTTCAATGATTTGTATTGTCATGACATTCTAGTTGTAAAATCGGAAATTTTCAAAAAATGTTTTTTCTATCGAAATATGTCAAATTTGTCATTTTTGGCTTATTTATACTTAGTCCAGTCATAAACGACCTCTTTGTATACATTTTGACTTACTTGGATCAAAATTTCAATGATTTGTATAGTCATGACTCTCATGTTGAAAAATCGAAAATTTTCAAAAAATGTTTTTTCTATCGAAAAATGTCAAATTTGATCATTTTTGGCTTATTTATACTTAGTCCAGTCACAAAGGACCTGTGTGTATACATTTAGACTTACTTCGATCAAAATTTCAATGATTTGTATAGTCATGACTCTCATGTTGAAAAATCGAAAATTTTCAAAAAATGTTTTTTTTATCGAAAAATGTCAAATTTGATCATTTTTGGCTTATTTATACTTAGTCCAGTCACAAAGGACCTCTATGTATACATTTTGACTTACTTGGATCAAAATTTCAATGATTTGTATAGTCATGACTCTCATGTTGAAAAATCGAAAATTTTCAAAAAATGTTTTTTCTATCGAAAAATGTCAAATTTGATCATTTTTGGCTTATTCATACTTAGTCCAGTCATAAACGACCTCTATGTATACATTTTGACTTACTTGGATCAAAATTTCAATGATTTGTATTGTCATGACATTCTAGTTGTAAAATCGGAAATTTTCAAAAAATGTTTTTTCTATCGAAATATGTCAAATTTGTCATTTTTGGCTTATTTATACTTAGTCCAGTCATAAACGACCTCTTTGTATACATTTTGACTTACTTGGATCAAAATTTCAATGATTTGTATAGTCATGACTCTCATGTTGAAAAATCGAAAATTTTCAAAAAATGTTTTTTCTATCGAAAAATGTCAAATTTGATCATTTTTGGCTTATTTATACTTAGTCCAGTCACAAAGGACCTGTGTGTATACATTTAGACTTACTTCGATCAAAATTTCAATGATTTGTATAGTCATGACTCTCATGTTGAAAAATCGAAAATTTTCAAAAAATGTTTTTTTTATCGAAAAATGTCAAATTTGATCATTTTTGGCTTATTTATACTTAGTGCAGTCATAAAGGTCCTCTATGTATACATTTTGACTTACTTGGATCAAAATTTCAATGATTTGTATAGTCATGACTCTCATGTTGAAAAATCGGAAATTTTCAAAAAATGTTTTTTCTATCGAAAAATGTTTAATTTGATCATTTTTGGCTTATTTATACCTAGTCCAGTCATAAACGACCTCTATGTATACATTTTGACTTACTTGGATCAAAATTTTAATGATTTGTATAGTCATGACTCTCATGTTGAAAAATCGAAAATTTTCAAAAAATGTTTTTTCTATCGAAAAATGTCAAATTTGATCATTTTTGGCTTATTTATACTTAGTCCAGTCACAAAGGACCTGTGTGTATACATTTAGACTTACTTCGATCAAAATTTCAATGATTTGTATAGTCATGACTCTCATGTTGAAAAATCGAAAATTTTCAAAAAATGTTTTTTTTATCGAAAAATGTCAAATTTGATCATTTTTGGCTTATCTATACTTAGTGCAGCCATAAAGGTCCTCTATGTATACATTTTGACTTACTTGGATCAAAATTTCAATGATTTGTATAGTCATGACTCTCATGTTGAAAAATCGAAAATTTTCAAAAAATGTTTTTTCTATCGAAAAATGTCAAATTTGATCATTTTTGGCTTATTTATACTTAGTCCAGTCATAAAGGACCTCTATGTATACATTTTGACTTACTTGGATCAAAATTTCAATGATTTGTATAGTCATGACATTCTAATTGTAAAATCGGAAATTTTCAAAAAATGTTTTTTCTATCGAAAAATGTCAAATTTGATCATTTTTTTCTTATTTATACTTAGTGCAGTCATAAAGGTCCTCTATGTATACATTTTGACTTACTTGGATCAAAATTTCAATGATTTGTATAGTCATGACTCTCATGTTTAAAAATCGAAAATTTTCAAAAAATGTTTTTTCTATCGAAAAATGTCAAATTTGATCATTTTTGGCTTATTTATACTTAGTCCAGTCATAAAGGACCTCTATGTATACATTTTGACTTACTAGGATCAAAATTAAAATGATTTGTATAGTCATGACATTCTAGTTGTAAAATCGTAAATTTTCAAAAAATGTTTTTTCTATCGAAAAATGTCAAATTTGATCATTTTTGGCTTGTTTATACTTAGTCCAGTCATAAAGGACCTCTATGTATACATTTTGACTTACTTGGATCAAAATTAAAATGATTTGTATAGTCATGACATTCTAGTTGTAAAATCGGAAATTTTCAAAAAATGTTTTTCTATCGAAAAATGTCAAATTTGATCATTTTTGGCTTATTTATACTTAGTCCAGTCATAAAGGACCTCTTTGTATACATTTTGACTTACTTGGATCAAAATTAAAATGATTTGTATAGTCATGACATTCTATTTGTAAAATCGTAAATTTTCAAAAAATGTTTTTTCTATCGAAAATGTCAAATTTGATCATTTTTTGCTTATTTATACTTAGTCCAGTCACAAAGGACCTCTATGTATACATTTGGACTTACTTGGATCTAAATTTCAATGATTTGTATAGTCATGACTCTCATGTTGAAAATCGAAAATTTAAAAAAAAATGTTTTTTCTATCGAAAAATGTCAAATTTGATCATTTTTGGCTTATTTATACTTAGTCCAGTCACAAAGGACCTCTATGTATACATTTTGACTTACTTGGATCAAAATTTCAATGATTTGTATAGTCATGACTCTCATGTTGAAAAATCGAAAATTTTTAAAAAATGTTTTTTCTATCGATAAATGTCAAATTTGATCATTTTTGGCTTATTCATACTTAGTCCAGTCATAAACGACCTCTATGTATACATTTTCACTTACTTGGAATAAAATTTCAATGATTTGTATTGTCATGACATTCTAGTTGTAAAATCGGAAATTTTCAAAAAATGTTTTTTCTATCGAAATATGTCTAATTTGTCATTTTTGGCTTATTTATACTTAGTCCAGTCATAAACGACCTCTTTATATACATTTTGACTTACTTGGATCAAAATTTCAATGATTTGTATAGTCATGACATTCTAGTTGTAAAATCGGAAATTTTCAAAAAATGTTTTTTCTATCGAAAAATGTCAAATTTGATCATTTTTGGCTTATTTATACTTAGTGCTGTCATAAAGGTCCTCTATGTATACATTTTGACTTACTTGGATCAAAATTTCAATGATTTGTATAGTCATGACTCTCATGTTGAAAAATCGAAAATTTTCAAAAAATGTTTTTTCTATCGAAAAATGTCAAATTTTATCATTTTTGGCTTATTTATACTTAGTCCAGTCATAAAGGACCTCAATGTATACATTTTGACTTACTAGGATCAAAATTAAAATGATTTGTATAGTCATGACATTCTAGTTGTAACATCGTAAATTTTCAAAAAATGTTTTTTCTATTGAAAAATGTCAAATTTGATCATTTTTGGCTTATTTATACTTAGTCCAGTCATTAAGGATCTCTATGTATACATTTTGACTTACTTGGATCCAAATTTCAATGATTTGTATAGTCATGACATTCTAGTTGTAAAATCGGAAATTTTCAAAAAATGTTTTTTCTATCGAAAAATGTCAAATTTGATCATATTTGGCTTATTTATACTAAGTGCAGTCATAAAGGTCCTCTATGTATACATTTTGACTTACTTGGATCAAAATTTCAATGATTTGTATAGTCATGACTCTCATGTTGAAAAATCGGAAATTTTCAAAAAATGTTTTTTCTATCGAAAAATGTCAAATTTCATCATTTTTGGCTTATTTATACTTAGTCAAGTCATAAAGGACCTCAATGTATACATTTTGAATTACAAGGATCAAAATTAAAATGATTTGTATAGTCATGACATTCTAGTTGTAAAATAGTAAATTTTCAAAAACTGTTTTTTCTATCGAAAAATGTCAAATTTGATCATTTTTGGCTTATTTATACTTAGTCCAGTCATAAAGGACCTCTTTATATACATTTTGACTTACTTGGATCAAAATTTCAATGATTTGTATAGTCATGACATTCTAGTTGTAAAATCGGAAATTTTCAAAAAATGTTTTTTCTATCGAAAAATGTCAAATTTGATCATTTTTGGCTTATTTATACTTAGTGCTGTCATAAAGGTCCTCTATGTATACATTTTGACTTACTTGGATCAAAATTTCAATGATTTGTATAGTCATGACTCTCATGTTGAAAAATCGGAAATTTTCAAAAAATGTTTTTTCTATCGAAAAATGTCAAATTTGATCATTTTTGGCTTATTTATACTTAGTGCAGTCATAAAGGTCCTCTATGTATACATTTTGACTTACTTGGATCAAAATTTCAATGATTTGTATAGTCATAACTCTCATGTTGAAAAATCGGAAATTTTCAAAAAATGTTTTTTCTATCGAAAAATGTCTAATTTGATCATTTTTGGCTTATTTATACTTAGTGCAGTCATAAAGGTCCTCTATGTATACATTTTGACTTACTTGGATCAAAATTTCAATGATTTGTATAGTCATGACTCTCATGTTGAAAAATCGAAAATTTTCAAAAAATGTTTTTTCTATCGAAAAATGTCAAATTTGATCATTTTTGGCTTATTTATACTTATTCCAGTCATAAAGGACCTCTATATATACATTTTGACTTACTAGGATCAAAATTAAAATGATTTGTATAGTCATGAAATTCTAGTTGTAAAATCGTAAATTTTCAAAAAATGTTTTTTCTATCGAAAAATGTCAAATTTGATCATTTTTGGCTTATTTATACTTAGTCCAGTCATAAAGGACCTCAATGTATACATTTTGACTTACTAGGATCAAAATTAAAATGATTTGTATAGTCATGACATTCTAATTGTAAAATCGGAAATTTAAAAAAAATGTTTTTTCTATCGAAAAATGTCAAATTTGATCATTTTTGGCTTATTTATACTTAGTGCAGTCATAAAGGTCCTCTATGTATACATTTTGACTTACTTGGATCAAAATTTCAATGATTTGTATAGTCATGACTCTCATGTTGAAAAATCGAAAATTTTCAAAAAATGTTTTTTCTATCGAAAAATGTCAAATTTGATCATTTTTGGCTTATTTATACTTATTCCAGTCATAAAGGACCTCTATGTATACATTTTGACTTACTAGGATCAAAATTAAAATGATTTGTATAGTCATGACATTCTAGTTGTAAAATCGTAAATTTTCAAAAAATATTTTTTCTATCGAAAAATGTCAAATTTGATCATTTTTGGCTTATTTATACTTAGTCCAGTCATAAAGGACCTCTATGTATACATTTTGACTTACTTGGATCAAAATTAAAATGATTTGTATAGTCATGACATTCTATTTGTAAAATCGTAAATTTTCAAAAAATGTTTTTTCTATCGAAAATGTCAAATTTGATCATTTTTTGCTTATTTATACTTAGTCCAGTCACAAAGGACCTCTATGTATACATTTGGACTTACTTGGATCTAAATTTCAATGATTTGTATAGTCATGACTCTCATGTTGAAAATCGAAAATTTAAAAAAAAATGTTTTTTCTATCGAAAAATGTCAAATTTGATCATTTTTGGCTTATTTATACTTAGTCCAGTCACAAAGGACCTGTGTGTATACATTTTGACTTACTTTGATCAAAATTTCAATGATTTGTATAGTCATGACTCTCATGTTGAAAAATCGAAAATTTTCAAAAAATGTTTTTTCTATCGAAAAATGTCAAATTTGATCATTTTTGGCTTATTCATACTTAGTCCAGTCATAAACGACCTCTATGTATACATTTTGACTTACTTGGATCAAAATTTCAATGATTTGTATTGTCATGACATTCTAGTTGTAAAATCGGAAATTTTCAAAAAATGTTTTTTCTATCGAAAAATGTCAAATTTGATCATTTTTGGCTTATTTATACTTAGTCCAGTCATAAACGACCCCTCTGTATACATTTTGACTTACTTGGTTCAAAATTTCAATGATTTGTATAGTCATGACATTCTAGTTGTAAAATCGGAAATTTTCAAAAAATGTTTTTTCTATCGAAAAATGTCAAATTTGATCATTTTTGGCTTATTTATACTTAGTCCAGTCATAAAAGACCTCTATGTATACATTTTGACTTACTTGGATCAAAATTTCAATGATTTGTATAGTCATGACATTCTAGTTGTAAAATCGGAAATTTTCAAAAAATGTTTTTTCTATCGAAAAATGTCAAATTTGATCATTTTTGGCTTATTTCTACTTAGTCCAGTCATAAAGGACCTCTCTGTATACATTTTGACTTACTTGGATCAAAATTTCAATGATTTGTATAGTCATGACATTCTAGTTGTAAAATCGGAAACTTTCAAAAAATGTTTTTTCTATCGAAAAATGTCAAATTTGATCATTTTTGGCTTATTTATACTTAGTCCAGTCATAAACGACCTCTCTGTATACATTTTGACTTACTTGGATCAAAATTTCAATGATTTGTATAGTCATGACATTCTAGTTGTAAAATCGGAAATTTTCAAAAAATGTTTTTTCTATCGAAAAATGTCATATTTGATCATTTTTGGCTTATTTATACTTAGCCCAGTCTTAAAGGACCTCAATGTATACATTTTGACTTAATTGGATCAAAATTTCAATGATTTGTATAGTCATGACATTCTAGTTGTAAAATCGGAAATTTTCAAAAAATGTTTTTTCTATCGAAAAATGTCAAATTTGATCATTTTTGGCTTATTTATACTTAGTCCAGTCATAAAAGACCTCTATGTATACATTTTGACTTACTTGGATCAAAATTTCAATGATTTGTATAGTCATGACATTCTAGTTGTAAAATCGGAAATTTTCAAAAAATGTTTTTTCTATCGAAAAATGTCAAATTTGATCATTTTTGGCTTATTTCTACTTAGTCCAGTCATAAAGGACCTCTCTGTATACATTTTGACTTACTTGGATCAAAATTTCAATGATTTGTATAGTCATGACATTCTAGTTGTAAAATCGGAAACTTTCAAAAAATGTTTTTTCTATCGAAAAATGTCAAATTTGATCATTTTTGGCTTATTTATACTTAGTCCAGTAATAAACGACCTCTCTGTATACATTTTGACTTACTTGGATCAAAATTTCAATGATTTGTATAGTCATGACATTCTAGTTGTAAAATCGGAAATTTTCAAAAAATGTTTTTTCTATCGAAAAATGTCAAATTTGATCATTTTTGGCTTATTTATACTTAGTCCAGTCATTAAGGACCTCTATGTATACATTTTGACTTACTTGGATCAAAATTTCAATGATTTGTATAGTCATGACTCTCATGTTGAAAAATCGGAAATTTTCAAAAAATGTTTTTTCTATCGAAAAATGTCAAATTTGATCATTTATGGCTTATTTATACTTAGACCAGTCATAAACGACCTCTCTGTATACATTTTGACTTACTTGGATCAAAATTTCAATGATTTGTATAGTCATGACATTCTAGTTGTAAAATCGGAAACTTTCAAAAAATGTTTTTTCTATCGAAAAATGTCAAATTTGATCATTTTTGGCTTATTTATACTTAGTCCAGTCATAAACGACCTCTCTGTATACATTTTGACTTACTCGGATCAAAATTTCAATGATTTGTATAGTCATGACATTCTAGTTGTAAAATCGGAAATTTTCAAAAAATGTATTTTCTATCGAAAAATGTCATATTTGATCATTTTTGGCTTATTTATACTTAGCCCAGTCTTAAAGGACCTTAATGTATACATTTTGACTTAATTGGATCAAAATTTCAATGATTTGTATAGTCATGACATTCTAGTTGTAAAATCGGAAATTTTCAAAAAATGTTTTTTCTATCGAAAAATGTCAAATTTCATCATTTTTGGCTTATTTATACTTATTCCAGTCATAAAGGACCTCTATGTATACATTTTGACTTACTTGGATCAAAATTTCAATGATTTGTATAGTCATGACTCTCATGTTGAAAAATCGGAAATTTTCAAAAAATGTTTTTTCTATCGAAAAATGTCAAATTTGATCATTTTTGGCTTTTTTTATACTCAGTCCAGTCATAAACGACCTCTATGTATACATTTTGACTTACTTGGATCAAAAAAAATGATTTGTATAGTCATGACATTCTAGTTGTAAAATCGGAAATTTTCAAAAAATGTTTTTTCTATCGAAAAATGTCAAATTTGATCATTTTTGGCTTATTTATACTTAGTCCAGTCATAAACGACCCCTCTGAATACATTTTGACTTACTTGGATCAAAATTTCAATGATTTGTATAGTCATGACATTCTAGTTGTAAAATCGGAAATTTTCAAAAAATGTTTTTTCTATCGAAAAATGTCAAATTTGATCATTTTTGGCTTATTTATACTTAGTCCAGTCATAAAAGACCTCTATGTATACATTTTGACTTACTTGGATCAAAATTTCAATGATTTGTATAGTCATGACATTCTAGTTGTAAAATCGGAAATTTTCAAAAAATGTTTTTTCTATCGAAAAATGTCAAATTTGATCATTTTTGGCTTATTTCTACTTAGTCCAGTCATAAAGGACCTCTATGTATACATTTTGACTTACTTGGATCAAAATTTCAATGATTTGTATAGTCATGACTCTCATGTTGAAAAATCGGAAATTTTCAAAAAATGTTTTTTCTATCGACAAATGTCAAATTCGATTATTTATGGCTTATTTATACTTAGACCAGTCATAAACGACCTCTCTGTATACATTTTGACTTACTTGGATCAAAATTTCAATGATTTGTATAGTCATGACATTCTAGTTGTAAAATCGGAAACTTTCAAAAAATGTTTTTTCAATCGAAAAATGTCAAATTTGATCATTTTTGGCTTATTTATACTTAGTCCAGTCATAAACGACCTCTCTGTATACATTTTGACTTACTTGGATCAAAATTTCAATGATTTGTATAGTCATGACATTCTAGTTGTAAAATCGGAAATTTTCAAAAAATGTATTTTCTATCGAAAAATGTCAAATTTGATCATTTTTGGCTTATTTATACTTGGTCCAGTCATAAACGACCTCTCTGTATACATTTTGACTTACTTGGATCAAAATTTCAATGATTTGTATAGTCATGACATTCTAGTTGTAAAATCGGAAATTTTCAAAAAATGTTATTTCTATCGAAAAATGTCAAATTTGATCATTTTTGGCTTATTTATACTTAGTCCAGTCATAAATTACCTCTATGTATACATTTTGACTTACTTGGATAAAAATTTCAATGATTTGTATACACATGACTCTCATGTGGAAAAATCGAAAATTTTCAAAAAATGTTTTTTCTATCGAAAAATGTCAAATTTGATCATTTTTGGCTTATTTATACTTAGTCCAGTCATAAACGACCTCTATGAATACATTTTGACTTACTTGGATCAAAATTTCAATGATTTGTATAGTCATGACATTCTAGTTGTAAAATCGGAAATTTAAAAAAAATGTTTTTTCTGTTGAAAAATGTCAAATTTGATCATTTTTGGCTTATTTATACTTAGTCCAGTCATAAACGACCTCTCTGTATACATTTTGACTTACTCGGATCAAAATTTCAATGATTTGTATAGTCATGACATTCTAGTTGTAAAATCGGAAATTTTCAAAAAATGTATTTTCTATCGAAAAATGTCATATTTGATCATTTTTGGCTTATTTATACTTAGCCCAGTCTTAAAGGACCTTAATGTATACATTTTGACTTAATTGGATCAAAATTTCAATGATTTGTATAGTCATGACATTCTAGTTGTAAAATCGGAAATTTTCAAAAAATGTTTTTTCTATCGAAAAATGTCAAATTTCATCATTTTTGGCTTATTTATACTTATTCCAGTCATAAAGGACCTCTATGTATACATTTTGACTTACTTGGATCAAAATTTCAATGATTTGTATAGTCATGACTCTCATGTTGAAAAATCGGAAATTTTCAAAAAATGTTTTTTCTATCGAAAAATGTCAAATTTGATCATTTTTGGCTTTTTTTATACTTAGTCCAGTCATAAACGACCTCTATGTATACATTTTGACTTACTTGGATCAAAAAAAATGATTTGTATAGTCATGACATTCTAGTTGTAAAATCGGAAATTTTCAAAAAATGTTTTTTCTATCGAAAAATGTCAAATTTGATCATTTTTGGCTTATTTATACTTAGTCCAGTCATAAACGACCCCTCTGTATACATTTTGACTTACTTGGATCAAAATTTCAATGATTTGTATAGTCATGACATTCTAGTTGTAAAATCGGAAATTTTCAAAAAATGTTTTTTTCTATCGAAAAATGTCAAATTTGATCATTTTTGGCTTATTTATACTTAGTCCAGTCATAAAAGACCTCTATGTATACATTTTGACTTACTTGGATCAAAATTTCAATGATTTGTATAGTCATGACATTCTAGTTGTAAAATCGGAAATTTTCAAAAAATGTTTTTTCTATCGAAAAATGTCAAATTTGATCATTTTTGGCTTATTTCTACTTAGTCCAGTCATAAAGGACCTCTATGTATACATTTTGACTTACTTGGATCAAAATTTCAATGATTTGTATAGTCATGACTCTCATGTTGAAAAATCGGAAATTTTCAAAAAATGTTTTTTCTATCGACAAATGTCAAATTCGATTATTTATGGCTTATTTATACTTAGACCAGTCATAAACGACCTCTCTGTATACATTTTGACTTACTTGGATCAAAATTTCAATGATTTGTATAGTCATGACATTCTAGTTGTAAAATCGGAAACTTTCAAAAAATGTTTTTTCTATCGAAAAATGTCAAATTTGATCATTTTTGGCTTATTTATACTTAGTCCAGTCATAGAGGACCTCTCTGTATACATTTTGACTTACTTGGATCAAAATTTCAATGATTTGTATAGTCATGACATTCTAGTTGTAAAATCGGAAATTTTCAAAAAATGTATTTTCTATCGAAAAATGTCAAATTTGATCATTTTTGGCTTATTTATACTTGGTCCAGTCATAAACGACCTCTCTGTATACATTTTGACTTACTTGGATCAAAATTTCAATGATTTGTATAGTCATGACATTCTAGTTGTAAAATCGGAAATTTTCAAAAAATGTTATTTCTATCGAAAAATGTCAAATTTGATCATTTTTGGCTTATTTATACTTAGTCCAGTCATAAATTACCTCTATGTATACATTTTGACTTACTTGGATAAAAATTTCAATGATTTGTATACACATGACTCTCATGTGGAAAAATCGAAAATTTTCAAAAAATGTTTTTTCTATCGAAAAATGTCAAATTTGATCATTTTTGGCTTATTTATACTTAGTCCAGTCATAAACGACCTCTATGAATACATTTTGACTTACTTGGATCAAAATTTCAATGATTTGTATAGTCATGACATTCTAGTTGTAAAATCGGAAATTTAAAAAAAATGTTTTTTCTGTTGAAAAATGTCAAATTTGATCATTTTTGGCTTGTTTATACTTAGTCCAGTCATAAAGGACCTATATGTATAAATTTTGACTTACTTGGATCAAAATTTCAATGATTTGTATAGACATGACATTCTAGTTGTAAAATCGGAAATTTTCAAAAAATGTTTTTTCTATCGAAAAATGTCAAATTTGATCATTTTTGGCTTATTTATACTTATTCCAGTCATAAAGGACCTCTATGTATACATTTTGACTTACTTGGATCAAAATTTCAATGATTTGTATAGTCATGACTCTCATGTTGAAAAATCGGAAATTTTCAAAAAATGTTTTTTCTATCGAAAAATGTCAAATTTGATCATTTTTGGCTTTTTTTATACTTAGTCCAGTCATAAACGACCTCTATGTATACATTTTGACTTACTTGGATCAAAAAAAATGATTTGTATAGTCATGACATTCTAGTTGTAAAATCGGAAATTTTCAAAAAATGTTTTTTCTATCGAAAAATGTCAAATTTGATCATTTTTGGCTTATTTATACTTAGTCCAGTCATAAACGACCCCTCTGTATACATTTTGACTTACTTGGATCAAAATTTCAATGATTTGTATAGTCATGACATTCTAGTTGTAAAATCGGAAATTTTCAAAAAATGTTTTTTCTATCGAAAAATGTCAAATTTGATCATTTTTGGCTTATTTATACTTAGTCCAGTCATAAAAGACCTCTATGTATACATTTTGACTTACTTGGATCAAAATTTCAATGATTTGTATAGTCATGACATTCTAGTTGTAAAATCGGAAATTTTCAAAAAATGTTTTTTCTATCGAAAAATGTCAAATTTGATCATTTTTGGCTTATTTCTACTTAGTCCAGTCATAAAGGACCTCTATGTATACATTTTGACTTACTTGGATCAAAATTTCAATGATTTGTATAGTCATGACTCTCATGTTGAAAAATCGGAAATTTTCAAAAAATGTTTTTTCTATCGACAAATGTCAAATTCGATTATTTATGGCTTATTTATACTTAGACCAGTCATAAACGACCTCTCTGTATACATTTTGACTTACTTGGATCAAAATTTCAATGATTTGTATAGTCATGACATTCTAGTTGTAAAATCGGAAACTTTCAAAAAATGTTTTTTCTATCGAAAAATGTCAAATTTGATCATTTTTGGCTTATTTATACTTAGTCCAGTCATAGAGGACCTCTCTGTATACATTTTGACTTACTTGGATCAAAATTTCAATGATTTGTATAGTCATGACATTCTAGTTGTAAAATCGGAAATTTTCAAAAAATGTATTTTCTATCGAAAAATGTCAAATTTGATCATTTTTGGCTTATTTATACTTGGTCCAGTCATAAACGACCTCTCTGTATACATTTTGACTTACTTGGATCAAAATTTCAATGATTTGTATTGTCATGACATTCTAGTTGTAAAATCGGAAATTTTCAAAAAATGTTATTTCTATCGAAAAATGTCAAATTTGATCATTTTTGGCTTATTTATACTTAGTCCAGTCATAAATTACCTCTATGTTTACATTTTGACTTACTTGGATAAAAATTTCAATGATTTGTATACACATGACTCTCATGTGGAAAAATCGAAAATTTTCAAAAAATCTTTTTTTCTATCGAAAAATGTCAAATTTGATCATTTTTGGCTTATTTATACTTAGTCCAGTCATAAACGACCTCTATGAATACATTTTGACTTACTTGGATCAAAATTTCAATGATTTGTATAGTCATGACATTCTAGTTGTAAAATCGGAAATTTAAAAAAAATGTTTTTTCTGTTGAAAAATGTCAAATTTGATCATTTTTGGCTTGTTTATACTTAGTCCAGTCATAAAGGACCTATATGTATAAATTTTGACTTACTTGGATCAAAATTTCAATGATTTGTATAGACATGACATTCTAGTTGTAAAATCGGAAATTTTCAAAAAATGTTTTTTCTATCGAAAAATGTCAAATTTGATCATTTTTGGCTTATTTATACTTAGTCCAGTCACAAAGGACCTCTATGTATACATTTTGACTTACTTGGATCAAAATTTCAATGATTTGTATAGTCATGACATTCTAGTTGTAAAATCGGAAATTTTCAAAAAATGTTTTTTCTATCGAAAAATGTCAAATTTGATCATTTTTGGCTTATTTATACTTAGTCCAGTCATAAACGACCTCTATGTATACATTTTGACTTACTTGAATCAAAATTTCAATGATTTGTATAGTCATGACATTCTAGTTGTAAAATCGGAAATTTTCAAAAAATGTTTTTTCTATCGAAAAATGTCAAATTTGATCATTTTTGGCTTATTTATACTTATTCCAGTCATAAAGGACCTCTATGTATACATTTTGACTTACTTGGATAAAAATTTCAATGATTTGTATAGTCATGACTCTCATGTGGAAAAATCGAAATTTTTCAAAAAATGTTATTTCTATCGAAAAATGTCAAATTTGATCATTTTTGGCTTATTTATACTTAGTCCAGTCATAAATTACCTCTATGTATACACTTTGACTTACTTGGATCAAAATTTCAATGATTTGTATAGACATGACTCTCATGTGGAAAAATCGAAAATTTTCAAAAAATGTTATTTCTATCGAAAAATGTCAAATTTGATAATTTTTGGCTTATTTATGCTTAGTCCAGTCATAAACGACCTCTATGTATACATTTTGACTTACTTGGATCAAAATTTCAATGATTTGTATAGTCATGACATTCTAGTTGTAAAATCGGAAATTTTAAAAAAATGTTTTTTCTATCGAAAAATGTCAAATTTGATCATTTTTGGCTTATTTATACTTAGTCCAGTCATAAATTACCTCTATGTATACATTTTGACTTACTTGGATCAAAATTTCAATGATTTGTATAGTCATGACATTCTAGTTGTAAAATCGGAAATTTTCAAAAAATGTTTTTTCTATCGAAAAATGTCAAATTTGATCATTTTTGGCTTATTTATACTTAGTCCAGTCATAGAGGACCTCTATGTATACATTTTGACTTACTTGGATCAAAATTTCAATGATTTGTATAGTCATGACATTCTAGTTGTAAAATCGGAAATTTTCAAAAAATGTTTTTTCTATCGAAAAATGTCAAATTTGATCATTTTTGGCTTATTTATACTTAGTCCAGTCATAAAGGACCTTTATGTACACATTTTGACTTACTTGGATCATAATTTCAATGATTTGTATAGTCATGACATTCTAGTTGAAAAATAAAAAATTTTCAAAAAATGTTTTTTCTATCGAAAATGTCAAATTTGATCATTTTTTGCTTATTTATACTTAGTCCAGTCATAAAGGACCTCTATGTATACATTTAACTTACTTGGATCAAAATTTCAATGATTTGTATAGTCATGACTCTCATGTTGAAAAATCGGAAATTTTCAAAAAATGTTTTTTCTATCGAAAAATGTCAAATTCGATCATATATGGCTTATTTATACTTAGACCAGTCATAAACGACCTCTCTGTATACATTTTGACTTACTTGGATCAAAATTTCAATGATTTGTATAGTCATGACATTCTAGTTGTAAAATCGGAAACTTTCAAAAAATGTATTTTCTATCGAAAAATGTCAAATTTGATCATTTTTGGCTTATTTATACTTAGTCCAGTCATAAACGACCTCTCTGTATACATTTTGACTTACTTGGATCAAAATTTCAATGATTTGTATAGTCATGACATTCTAGTTGTAAAATCGGAAATTTTCAAAAAATGTTATTTCTATCGAAAAATGTCAAATTTGATCATTTTTGGCTTATTTATACTTAGTCCAGTCATAAATTACCTCTATGTATACATTTTGACTTACTTGGATCAAAATTTCAATGATTTGTAAACACATGACTCTCATGTGGAAAAATCGAAAATTTTCAAAAAATGTTTTTTCTATCGAAAAATGTCAAATTTGATCATTTTTGGCTTATTTATACTTAGTCCAGTCATAAACGACCTCTATGAATACATTTTGACTTACTTGGATCAAAATTTCAATGATTTGTATAGTCATGACATTCTAGTTGTAAAATCGGAAATTTAAAAAAAATGTTTTTTCTGTTGAAAAATGTCAAATTTGATCATTTTTGGCTTATTTATACTTAGTCCAGTCATAAAGGACCTATATGTATAAATTTTGACTTACTTGGATCAAAATTTCAATGATTTGTATAGACATGACATTCTAGTTGTAAAATCGGAAATTTTCAAAAAATGTTTTTTCTATCGAAAAATGTCAAATTTGATCATTTTTGGCTTATTTATACTTAGTCCAGTCACAAAGGACCTCTATGTATACATTTTGACTTACTTGGATCAAAATTTCAATGATTTGTATAGTCATGACATTCTAGTTGTAAAATCGGAAATTTTCAAAAAATGTTTTTTCTATCGAAAAATGTCAAATTTGATCATTTTTGGCTTATTTATACTTAGTCCAGTCATAAACGACCTCTATGTATACATTTTGACTTACTTGAATCAAAATTTCAATGATTTGTATAGTCATGACATTCTAGTTGTAAAATCGGAAATTTTCAAAAAATGTTTTTTCTATCGAAAAATGTCAAATTTGATCATTTTTGGCTTATTTATACTTATTCCAGTCATAAAGGACCTCTATGTATACATTTTGACTTACTTGGATAAAAATTTCAATGATTTGTATAGTCATGACTCTCATGTGGAAAAATCGAAATTTTTCAAAAAATGTTATTTGTATCGAAAAATGTCAAATTTGATCATTTTTGGCTTATTTATACTTAGTCCAGTCATAAATTACCTCTATGTATACATTTTGACTTACTTGGATCAAAATTTCAATGATTTGTATAGACATGACTCTCATGTGGAAAAATCGAAAATTTTCAAAAAATGTTATTTCTATCGAAAAATGTCAAATTTGATAATTTTTGGCTTATTTATGCTTAGTCCAGTCATAAACGACCTTTATGTATACATTTTGACTTACTTGGATCAAAATTTCAATGATTTGTATAGTCATGACATTCTAGTTGTAAAATCGGAAATTTTAAAAAAATGTTTTTTCTATCGAAAAATGTCAAATTTGATCATTTTTGGCTTATTTATACTTAGTCCAGTCATAAATTACCTCTATGTATACATTTTGACTTACTTGGATCAAAATTTCAATGATTTGTATAGTCATGACATTCTAGTTGTAAAATCGGAAATTTTCAAAAAATGTTTTTTCTATCGAAAAATGTCAAATTTGATCATTTTTGGCTTATTTATACTTAGTCCAGTCATAGAGGACCTCTATGTATACATTTTGACTTACTTGGATCAAAATTTCAATGATTTGTATAGTCATGACATTCTAGTTGAAAAATAAAAAATTTTCAAAAAATGTTTTTTCTATCGAAAATGTCAAATTTGATCATTTTTTGCTTATTTATACTTAGTCCAGTCATAAAGGACCTCTATGTATACATTTAACTTACTTGGATCAAAATTTCAATGATTTGTATAGTCATGACTCTCATGTTGAAAAATCGGAAATTTTTAAAAATGTTTTTTCTATCGAAAAATATCATGTGATCGTTTTTGGCTTATTTATACTTAGTCCAGTCATAAAGGACCTCTATGTATACATGTCAAAAATGTCAAATTTGATCATTTTTGGCTTTTTTTATACTTAGTCCAGTCATAAACGACCTCTATGTATACATTTTGACTTACTTGGATCAAAAAAAATGATTTGTATAGTCATGACATTCTAGTTGTAAAATCGGAAATTTTCAAAAATGTTTTTTCTATCGAAAAATGTCAAATTTTATCATTTTTGGCTTATTTATACTTAGTCCAGTCATAAACGGCCTCTCTGTATACATTTTGACTTACTTGGATCAAAATTTCAATGATTTGTATAGACATGACATTCTAGTTGTAAAATCGGAAATTTTCAAAAAATGTTTTTTCTATCGAAAAATGTCAAATTTGATCATTTTTGGCTTATTTATACTTAGTCCAGTCCCAAAGGACCTCTATGTATACATTTTGACTTACTTGGATCAAAATTTCAATGATTTGTATAGTCATGACATTCTAGTTGTAAAATCGGAAATTTTCAAAAAATGTTTTTTTCTATCGAAAAATGTCAAATTTGATCATTTTTGGCTTATTTATACTTAGTCCAGTCATAAACGACCTCTATGTATACATTTTGACTTACTTGAATCAAAATTTCAATGATTTGTATAGTCATGACATTCTAGTTGTAAAATCGGAAATTTTCAAAAAATGTTTTTTCTATCGAAAAATGTCAAATTTGATCATTTTTGGCTTATTTATACTTACTCCAGTCATAAAGGACCTCTATGTATACATTTTGACTTACTTGGATAAAAATTTCAATGATTTGTATAGTCATGACTCTCATGTGGAAAAATCGAAATTTTTCAAAAAATGTTATTTCTATCGAAAAATGTCAAATTTGATCATTTTTGGCTTATTTATACTTAGTCCAGTCATAAATTACCTCTATGTATACATTTTGACTTACTTGGATCAATATTTCAATGATTTGTATAGACATGACTCTCATGTGGAAAAATCGAAAATTTTCAAAAAATGTTATTTCTATCGAAAAATGTCAAATTTGATAATTTTTGGCTTATTTATGCTTAGTCCAGTCATAAACGACCTCTATGTATACATTTTGACTTACTTGGATCAAAATTTCAATGATTTGTATAGTCATGACATTCTAGTTGTAAAATCGGAAATTTTAAAAAAATGTTTTTTCTATCGAAAAATGTCAAATTTGATCATTTTTGGCTTATTTATACTTAGTCCAGTCATAAATTACGTCTATGTATACATTTTGACTTACTTGGATCAAAATTTCAATGATTTGTATAGTCATGACATTCTAGTTGTAAAATCGGAAATTTTCAAAAAATGTTTTTTTCTATCGAAAAATGTCAAATTTGATCATTTTTGGCTTATTTATACTTAGTCCAGTCATAGAGGACCTCTATGTATACATTTTGACTTACTTGGATCAAAATTTCAATGATTTGTATAGTCATGACACTCTAGTTGTAAAATCGGAAATTTTCAAAAAATGTTTTTTCTATCGAAAAATGTCAAATTTGATCATTTTTGGCTTATTTATACTTAGTCCAGTCATAAAGGACCTCTATGTACACATTTTGACTTACTTGGATCATAATTTCAATGATTTGTACAGTCATGACATTCTAGTTGAAAAATAAAAAATTTTCAAAAAATGTTTTTTTCTATCGAAAATGTCAAATTTGATCATTTTTTGCTTATTTATACTTAGTCCAGTCATAAAGGACCTCTATGTATACATTTAACTTACTTGGATCAAAATTTCAATGATTTGTATAGTCATGACTCTCATGTTGAAAAATCGGAAATTTTCAAAAAATGTTTTTTTCTATCGAAAAATATCATGTGATCGTTTTTGGCTTATTTATACTTAGTCCAGTCATAAAGGACCTCTATGTATACATGTCAAAAATGTCAAATTTGATCATTTTTGGCTTTTTTTATACTTAGTCCAGTCATAAACGACCTCTATGTATACATTTTGACTTACTTTGATCAAAAAAAATGATTTGTATAGTCATGACATTCTAGTTGTAAAATCGGAAATTTTCAAAAATGTTTTTTCTATCGAAAAATGTCAAATTTTATCATTTTTGGCTTATTTATACTTAGTCCAGTCATAAACGGCCTCTCTGTATACATTTTGACTTACTTGGATCAAAATTTCAATGATTTGTATAGTCATGACATTCTAGTTGTAAAATCGGAAATTTTCAAAAAATGTTTTTTCTATCGAAAAATGTCAAATTTTATCATTTTTGGCTTATTTATACTTAGTCCAGTCATAAAGGACCTCTATGTACACATTTTGACTTACTTGGATCATAATTTCAATGATTTGTATAGTCATGACATTCTAGTTGAAAAATAAAAAATTTTCAAAAAATGTTTTTTCTATCGAAAATGTCAAATTTGATCATTTTTGGCTTATTTATACTTAGTCCAGTCATAAAGGACCTCTATGTATACATTTTGACTTACTTGGATCAAAATTTCAATGATTAGTATAGTCATGACTCTCATGTTGAAAAATCGGAAATTTTCAAAAAATGTTTTTTCTATCGAAAAATGTCAAATTTGATCGTTTTTGGCTTATTTATACTTAGTCCAGTCATAAAGGACCTCTATGTATACATTTTGATTTACTTGGATCAAAATTTCAATGATTTGTAAAGTCATGACATTCTAGTTGTAAAATCGGAAATTTTCAAAAAATGTTTTTTCTATCGAAAAATGTCAAATTTGATCATTTATGGCTTATTTCTACTTAGTCCAGTCATAAAGGACCTCTATGTATACATTTTGACTTACTTGGATCAAAATTTCAATGATTTGTATAGTCATGACTCTCATGTTGAAAAATCGGAAATTTTCAAAAAATGTTTTTTCTATCGAAAAATGTCAAATTTGATCATTTATGGCTTATTTATACTTAGACCAGTCATAAACGACCTCTCTGTATACATTTTGACTTACTTGGATCAAAATTGCAATGATTTGTATAGTCATGACATTCTAGTTGTAAAATCGGAAACTTTCAAAAAATGTTTTTTCTATCGAAAAATGTCAAATTTGATCATTTTTGGCTTATTTATACTTAGTCAAGTCATAAACGACCTCTCTGTATACATTTTGACTTACTTGGATCAAAATTTCAATGATTTGTATAGTCATGACATTCTAGTTGTAAAATCGGAAATTTTCAAAAAATGTATTTTCTATCGAAAAATGTCAAATTTGATCATTTTTGGCTTATTTATACTTTGTCCAGTCATAAACGCCCTCTCTGTATACAGTTTGACTTACTTGGATCAAAATTTCAATGATTTGTATAGTCATGACATTCTGTTGTAAAATCGGAAATTTTCAAAAAATGTTTTTTCTATCGAAAAATGTCAAATTTGATCATTTTTAGCTTATTTATACTTATTCCAGTCATAAAGGACCTCTATGTATACATTTTGACTTACTTGGATCAAAATTTCAATGATTTGTATAGTCATGACTCTCATGTGGAAAAATCGAAAATTTTCAAAAAATGTTATTTCTATCGAAAAATGTCAAATTTGATCATTTTTGGCTTATTTATACTTAGTCCAGTCATAAATTACCTCTATGTATACATTTTGACTTACTTGGATCAAAATTTCAATGATTTGTATAGACATGACTCTCATGTGGAAAAATCGAAAATTTTCAAAAAATGTTTTTTCTATCGAAAAATGTCAAATTTTATCATTTTTGGCTTATTTATACTTAGCCCAGTCATAAACGACCTCTATGAATACATTTTGACTTACTTGGATCAAAATTTCAATGATTTGTATAGTCATGACATTCTAGTTGTAGAATCGGAAATTTTCAAAAAATGTTTTTTCTATCGAAAAATGTCAAATTTGATCATTTTTGGCTTATTTATACTTAGTCCAGTCACAAAGGACCTCTATGTATACATTTTGACTTACTTGGATCAAAATTTCAATGATTTGTATAGTCATGACATTCTAGTTGTAAAATCGGAAATTTTCAAAAAATGTTTTTTCTATCGAAAAATGTCAAATTTGATCATTTTTGGCTTATTTATACTTAGTCCAGTCATAAACGACCTCTATGTATACATTTTGACTTACTTGGATCAAAATTTCAATGATTTGTATAGTCATGACATTCTAGTTGTAAAATCGGAAATTATCAAAAAATGTTTTTTCTATCGAAAAACGTCAAATTTGATCATTTTTGGCTTATTTCTACTTAGTCCAGTCATTAAGGACCTCTATGTATACATTTTGACTTACTTGGATCAAAATTTCAATGATTTGTATAGACATGACTCTCATGTGGAAAAATCGAAAATTTTCAAAAAATGTTTTTTCTATCGAAAAATGTCAAATTTGATCATTTTTGGCTTATTTATACTTAGCCCAGTCATAAACGACCTCTATGAATACATTTTGACTTACTTGGATCAAAATTTCAATGATTTGTATAGTCATGACATTCTAGTTGTAAAATCGGAAATTTAAAAAAAATGTTTTTTCTATTGAAAAATGTCAAATTTGATCATTTTTTCCTTATTTATACTTAGTCCAGTCATAAAGGACCTCTATGTATAAATTTTGACTTACTTGGATCAAAATTTCAATGATTTGTATAGACATGACATTCTAGTTGTAAAATCGGAAATTTTCAAAAAATGTTTTTTCTATCGAAAAATGTCAAATTTGATCATTTTTGGCTTATTTATACTTAGTCCAGTCACAAAGGACCTCTGTGTATACATTTTGACTTACTTGGATCAAAATTTTAATGATTTGTATAGTCATGACATTCTAGTTGTAAAATCGGAAATTTTCAAAAAATGTTTTTTTCTATCGAAAAATGTCAAATTTGATCATTTTTGGCTTATTTATACTTAGTCCAGTCATAAACGACCTCTATGTATACATTTTGACTTACTTGGATCAAAATTTCAATGATTTGTATAGTCATGACATTCTAGTTGTAAAATCGGAAATTATCAAAAAATGTTTTTTCTATCGAAAAACGTCAAATTTGATCATTTTTGGCTTATTTCTACTTAGTCCAGTCATTAAGGACCTCTATGTATACATTTTGACTTACTTGGATCAAAATTTCAATGATTTGTATAGTCATGACTCTCATGTTGAAAAATCGGAAATTTTCAAAAAATGTTTTTTTCTATCGAAAAAAGTCAAATTTGATCATTTTTGGCATATTTATGCTTAGTCCAGTCATAAACGACCTCTATGTATACATTTTGACTTACTTGGATCAAAATTTCAATGATTTGTATAGTCATGACATTCTAGTTGTAAAATCGGAAATTTTCAAAAAATGTTTTTTTCTATCGAAAAATGTCAAATTTGATCATTTTTGGCTTATTTATACTTATTCCAGTCATAAAGGACCTCTATGTATACATTTTGACTTACTTGGATAAAAATTTCAATGATTTGTATAGACATGACTCTCATGTGGAAAAATCGAAAATTTTCAAAAAATTTTTTTTCTATCGAAAAATGTCAAATTTGATCATTTTTGGCTTATTTATACTTAGTCCAGTCATAAACGACCTCTATGAATACATTTTGACTTACTTGGAATCAAAATTTCAATGATTTGTATAGTCATGACATTCTAGTGTTAAAATCGGAAATTTGAAAAAAATGTTTTTTTCTATCGAAAAATGTCAAATTTGATCATTTTTGGCTTATTTATACTTAATCCAGTCATAAAGGACCTCTATGTATAAATTTTGACTTACTTGGATCAACATTTCAATGATTTGTATAGACATGACTCTAATGTGGAAAAATCGAAAATTTTCAAAAAATGTTATTTCTATCGAAAAATGTCAAATTTGATCATTTTTGGCTTATTTATGCTTAGTCCAGTCATAAACGACCTCTATGTATACATTTTGACTTACTTGGATCAAAATTTCAATGATTTGTATAGTCATGACATTCTAGTTGTAAAATCGGAAATTTTAAAAAAATGTTTTTTCTATCGAAAAATGTCAAATTTGATCATTTTTGGCCTATTTATACTTAGTCCAGTCATAAATTGCCTCTATGTATACATTTTGACTTACTTGGATCAAAATTTCAATGATTTGTATAGTCATGACATTCTAGTTGTAAAATCGGAAATTTTCAAAAAATGTTTTTATATCGAAAAATGTCAAATTTGATCATTTTTGGCTTATTTATACTTAGTCCAGTCATAGAGGACCTCTATGTATACATTTTGACTTACTTGGATCAAAATTTCATTGATTTGTATAGTCATGACATTCTAGTTGTAAATCGGAAATTTTCAAAAAATGTTTTTTCTATCGGAAAATGTCAAATTTGATCATTTTTGGCTTATTTATACTTAGTCCAGTCATAAAGGACCTCTATGTATACATTTTGACTTACTTGGATCAAAATTTCAATGATTTGTATAGTCATGACATTCTAGTTGTAAAATCGGAAATTTTCAAAAAATGTTTTTTTCTATCGAAAAATGTCAAATTTGATCATTTTTGGCTTATTTATACTTAGTCCAGTCATAAAGGACCTCTATGTATACATTTAACTTACTTGGATCAAAATTTCAATGATTTGTATAGTCATGACTCTCATGTTGAAAAATCGGAAATTTTCAAAAAATGTTTTTTCTATCGAAAAATATCATGTGATCGTTTTTGGCTTATTTATACTTAGTCCAGTCATAAAGGACCTCTGTGTATACATTTTGACTTACTTGGATCAAAATTTCAATGATTTGTATAGTCATGACTCTCATGTTGTAAAATCGGAAATTTTCAAAAAATGTTTTTTCTATCGAAAAATGTCAAATTTGATCATTTTTGGCTTATTTCTACTTAGTCCAGTCATAAAGGACCTCTTAGTATACATTTTGACTTACTTGGATCAAAATTTCAATGATTTGTATAGTCATGACTCTCATGTTGAAAAATCGGAAATTTTCAAAAATGTTTTTTTCTATCGAAAAATGTCAAATTTGATCATTTTTGGCTTATTTATACTTAGACCAGTCATAAACGACCTCTCTGTATACATTTTGACTTACTTGGATCAAAATTTCAATGATTTGTATAGTCATGACATTCTAGTTGTAAAATCGGAAATTTGAAAAAAATGTTTTTTCTATCGAAAAATGTCAAATTTGATCATTTTTGGCTTATTTATACTTAATCCAGTCATAAAGGACCTCTATGTATAAATTTTGACTTACTTGGATCAAAATTTCAATGATT
>NW_025408273.1:108754-140378 GCF_905475395.1 Chrysoperla carnea
AAAATCGGAAATTTTCAAAAAATGTTTTTTCTATCGAAAAATGTCAAATTTGATCATTTTTGGCTTATTTATACTTAGTCCAGTCACAAAGGACCTCTATGTATACATTTTGACTTACTTGGATCAAAATTTCAATGATTTGTATAGTCATGACATTCTAGTTGTAAAATCGGAAATTTTCAAAAAATGTTTTTTCTATCGAAAAATGTCAAATTTGATCATTTTTGGCTTATTTATACTTAGTCCTGTCACAAAGGACCTCTATGTATACATTTTGACTTACTTGGATCAAAATTTCAATGATTTGTATAGTCATGACATTCTAGTTGTAAAATCGGAAATTATCAAAAAATGTTTTTTCTATCGAAAAACGTCAAAATTGATCATTTTTGGCTTATTTCTACTTAGTCCAGTCATTAAGGACCTCTATGTATACATTTTGACTTACTTGGATCAAAATTTCAATGATTTGTATAGACATGACTCTCATGTGGAAAAATCGAAAATTTTCAAAAAATGTTTTTTCTATCGAAAAATGTCAAATTTGATCATTTTTGGCTTATTTATACTTAGTTCAGTCATAAACGACCTCTATGAATACATTTTGACTTACTTGGATCAAAATTTCAATGATTTGTATAGTCATGACATTCTAGTTGTAAAATCGGAAATTTAAAAAAAATGTTTTTTCTATTGAAAAATGTCAAATTTGATCATTTTTGGCTTATTTATACTTAGTCCAGTCATAAAGGACCTCTATGTATAAATTTTGACTTACTTGGATCAAAATTTCAATGATTTGTATAGACATGACATTCTAGTTGTAAAATCGGAAATTTTCAAAAAATGTTTTTTCTATCGAAAAATGTAAAATTTGATCATTTTTGGCTTATTTATACTTAGTCCAGTCACAAAGGACCTCTATGTATACATTTTGACTTACTTGGATCAAAATTTTAATGATTTGTATAGTCATGACATTCTAGTTGTAAAATCGGAAATTTTCAAAAAATGTTTTTTCTATCGAAAAATGTCAAATTTGATCATTTTTGGCTTATTTATACTTAGTCCAGTCATAAACGACCTCTATGTATACATTTTGACTTACTTGGATCAAAATTTCAATGATTTGTATAGTCATGACATTCTAGTTGTAAAATCGGAAATTATCAAAAAATGTTTTTTCTATCGAAAAACGTCAAATTTGATCATTTTTGGCTTATTTCTACTTAGTCCAGTCATTAAGGACCTCTATGTATACATTTTGACTTACTTGGATCAAAATTTCAATGATTTGTATAGTCATGACTCCCATGTTGAAAAATCGGAAATTTTCAAAAAATGTTTTTTCTATCGAAAAAAGTCAAATTTGATCATTTTTGGCATATTTATGCTTAGTCCAGTCATAAACGACCTCTATGTATACATTTTGACTTACTTGGATCAAAATTTCAATGATTTGTATAGTCATGACATTCTAGTTGTAAAATCGGAAATTTTCAAAAAATGTTTTTTCTATCGAAAAATGTCAAATTTGATCATTTTTGGCTTATTTATAATTATTCCAGTCATAAAGGACCTCTTTGTATACATTTTGACTTACTTGGATAAAAATTTCAATGATTTGTATAGTCATGACTCTCATGTGGAAAAATCGAAATTTTTCAAAAAATGTTATTTCTATCGAAAAATGTCAAATTTGATCATTTTTGGCTTATTTATACTTAGTCCAGTCATAAATTACCTCTATGTATACATTTTGACTTACTTGGATCAAAATTTCAATGATTTGTATAGACATGACTCTTATGTGGAAAAATCGAAAATTTTCAAAAAATTTTTTTTCTATCGAAAAATGTCAAATTTGATCATTTTTGGCTTATTTATACTTAGTCCAGTCATAAACGACCTCTATGAATACATTTTGACTTACTTGGAATCAAAATTTCAATGATTTGTATAGTCATGACATTCTAGTGTTAAAATCGGAAATTTGAAAAAAATGTTTTTTCTATCGAAAAATGCCAAATTTGATCATTTTTGGCTTATTTATACTTAATCCAGTCATAAAGGACCTCTATGTATAAATTTTGACTTACTTGGATCAAAATTTCAATGATTTGTATAGACATGACTCTCATGTGGAAAAATCGAAAATTTTCAAAAAATGTTATTTCTATCGAAAAATGTCAAATTTGATCATTTTTGGCTTATTTATGCTTAGTCCAGTCATAAACGACCTCTATGTATACATTTTGACTTACTTGGATCAAAATTTCAATGATTTGTATAGTCATGACATTCTAGTTGTAAAATCGGAAATTTTAAAAAAATGTTTTTTCTATCGAAAAATGTCAAATTTGATCATTTTTGGCTTATTTATACTTAGTCCAGTCATAAATTGCCTCTATGTATACATTTTGACTTACTTGGATCAAAATTTCAATGATTTGTATAGTCATGACATTCTAGTTGTAAAATCGGAAATTTTCAAAAAATGTTTTTATATCGAAAAATGTCAAATTTGATCATTTTTGGCTTATTTATACTTAGTCCAGTCATAGAGGACCTCTATGTATACATTTTGACTTACTTGGATCAAAATTTCAATGATTTGTATAGTCATGACATTCTAGTTGTAAATCGGAAATTTTCAAAAAATGTTTTTTCTATCGAAAAATGTCAAATTTGATCATTTTTGGCTTATTTATACTTAGTCCAGTCATAAAGGACCTCTATGTATACATTTTGACTTACTTGGATCAAAATTTCAATGATTTGTATAGTCATGACATTCTAGTTGTAAAATCGGAAATTTTCAAAAAATGTTTTTTCTATCGAAAAATGTCAAATTTGATCATTTTTGGCTTATTTATACTTAGTCCAGTCATAAAGGACCTCTATGTATACATTTAACTTACTTGGATCAAAATTTCAATGATTTGTATAGTCATGACTCTAATGTTGAAAAATCGGAAATTTTCAAAAAATGTTTTTTCTATCGAAAAATATCATGTGATCGTTTTTGGCTTATTTATACTTAGTCCAGTCATAAAGGACCTCTATGTATACATTTTGACTTACTTGGATCAAAATTTCAATGATTTGTATAGTCATGACATTCTAGTTGTAAAATCGGAAATTTTCAAAAAATGTTTTTTCTATCGAAAAATGTCAAATTTGATCATTTTTGGCTTATTTCTACTTAGTCCAGTCATAAAGGACCTCTAAGTATACATTTTGACTTACTTGGATCAAAATTTCAATGATTTGTATAGTCATGACTCTCATGTTGAAAAATCGGAAATTTTCAAAAAATGTTTTTTCTATCGAAAAATGTCAAATTTGATCATTTTTGGCTTATTTATACTTAGACCAGTCATAAACGACCTCTCTGTATACATTTTGACTTACTTGGATCAAAATTTCAATGATTTGTATAGTCATGACATTCTAGTTGTAAAATCGGAAATTTTCAAAAAATGTTTTTTCTATCGAAAAATGTCAAATTTGATCATTTTTGGCTTATTTATACTTAGTCCAGTCATAAAGGACCTCTATGTATACATTTTGACTTACTTGGATCAAAATTTCAATGATTTGTATAGTCATGACATTCTATTTGTAAAATCGGAAATTTTCAAAAAATGTTTTTTCTATCGAAAAATGTCAAATTTGATCATTTTTGGCTTTTTATACTTAGTCCAGTCATAAACGACCTCTCTGTATACATTTTGACTTACTTGGATCAAAATTTCAATGATTTGTATAGTCATGACATTCTAGTTGTAAAATCGGAAATTTTCAAAAAATGTTTTTTCTATCGAAAAATGTCAAATTTGATCATTTTTGGCTTATTTATACTTATTCCAGTCATAAAGGACCTCTATGTATACATTTTGACTTACTTGGATAAAAATTTCAATGATTTGTATAGTCATGACTCTCATGTTGAAAAATCGGAAATTTTCAAAAAATGTTTTTTCTATCGAAAAATATCATGTGATCGTTTTTGGCTTATTTATACTTAGTCCAGTCATAAAGGACCTCTATGTATACATTTTGACTTACTTGGATCAAAATTTCAATGATTTGTATAGTCATGACATTCTAGTTGTAAAATCGGAAATTTTCAAAAAATGTTTTTTCTATCGAAAAATGTCAAATTTGATCATTTTTGGCTTATTTCTACTTAGTCCAGTCATAAAGGACCTATATGTATACATTTTGACTTACTTGGATCAAAATTTCAATGATTTGTATAGTCATGACTCTCATGTTGAAAAATCGGAAATTTTCAAAAAATGTTTTTTCTATCGAAAAATGTCAAATTTGATCATTTTTGGCTTATTTATACTTAGACCAGTCATAAACGACCTCTCTGTATACATTTTGACCTACTTGGATCAAAATTTCAATGATTTGTATAGTCATGACATTCTAGTTGTAAAATCGGAAATTTTCAAAAAATGTTTTTTCTATCGAAAAATGTCAAATTTGATCATTTTTGGCTTATTTATACTTAGTCCAGTCATAAACGACCTCTCTGTATACATTTTGACTTACTTGGATCAAAATTTCAATGATTTGTATAGTCATGACATTCTAGTTGTAAAATCGGAAATTTTCAAAAAATGTTTTTTCTATCGAAAAATGTCAAATTTGATCATTTTTGGCTTATTTATACTTAGTCCAGTCATAAACGACCTCTCTGTATACATTTTGACTTACTTGGATCAAAATTTCAATGATTTGTATAGTCATGACATTCTAGTTGTAAAATCGGAAATTTTCAAAAAATGTTTTTTTCTATCGAAAAATGTCAAATTTGATCATTTTTGGCTTATTTATACTTAGTCCAGTCATAAATTACCTCTATGTATACATTTTGACTTACTTGGATCAAAATTTCAATGATTTGTATAGACATGACTCTCATGTGGAAAAATCGAAAATTTTCAAAAAATGTTTTTTCTATCGAAAAATGTCAAATTTGATCATTTTTGGCTTATTTATACTTAGTCCAGTCATAAACGACCTCTATGAATACATTTTGACTTACTTGGATCAAAATTTCAATGATTTGTATAGTCATGACATTCTAGTTGTAAAATCGGAAATTTTCAAAAAATGTTATTTCTATCGAAAAATGTCAAATTTGATCATTTTTGGCTTATTTATACTTAGTCCAGTCATAAATTACCTCTATGTATACATTTTGACTTACTTGGATCAAAGTTTCAATGATTTGTATAGACATGACTCTCATGTGGAAAAATCGAAAATTTTCAAAAAATGTTTTTTCTATCGAAAAATGTCAAATTTGATCATTTTTGGCTTATTTATACTTAGTCCAGTCATAAAGGACCTCTATGTATAAATTTTGACTTACTTGGATCAAAATTTCAATGATTTGTATAGTCATGACATTCTAGTTGTAAAATCGGAAATTTTCAAAAAATGTTTTTTCTATCGAAAAATGTCAAATTTGATCATTTTTGGCTTATTTATACTTAGTCCAGTCATAAACGACCTCTCTGTATACATTTTGACTTACTTGGATCAAAATTTCAATGATTTGTATAGTCATGACATTCAAGTTGTAAAATCGGAAATTTTCAAAAAATGTTTTTTCTGTCGAAAAATGTCAAATTTGATCACTTTTGGCTTATTTATAATTAGTCCAGTCATAAAGGACCTCTATGTATACATTTTGACTTACTTGAATCAAAATTTCAATGATTTGTATAGTCATGACATTCTAGTTGTAAAATCGGAAATTTTCAAAAAATGTTTTTTTCTATCGAAAAACGTCAAATTTGATCATTTTTGGCTTATTTCTACTTAGTCCAGTCATTAAGGACCTCTATGTATACATTTTGACTTACTTGGATCAAAATTTCAATGATTTGTATAGTCATGACTCTCATGTTGAAAAATCGGAAATTTTCAAAAAATGTTTTTTCTATCGAAAAAAGTCAAATTTGATCATTTTTGGCATATTTATACTTAGTCCAGTCATAAACGACCTCTATGTACACATTTTGACTTACTTGGATCAAAATTGCAATGATTTGTATAGTCATGACTTTCTAGTTGTAAAATCGGAAACTTTCAAAAAATGTTTTTTCTATCGAAAAAAGTCAAATTTGATCATTTTTGGCATATTTATACTTAGTCCAGTCATAAACGACCTCTCTGTATACATTTTGACTTACTTGGATCAAAATTGCAATGATTTGTATAGTCATGACTTTCTAGTTGTAAAATCGGAAACTTTCAAAGATGTTTTTTCTATCGAAAAATGTCAAATTTGATCATTTTTGGCTTATTTATACTTAGTCCAGTCATAAACGACCTCTCTGTATACATTTTGACTTACTTGGATCAAAATTTCAATGATTTGTATAGTCATGACATTCAAGTTGTAAAATCGGAAATTTTCAAAAAATGTTTTTTCTGTCGAAAAATGTCAAATTTGATCACTTTTGGCTTATTTATAATTAGTCCAGTCATAAAGGACCTCTATGTATACATTTTGTCTTACTTGAATCAAAATTTCAATGATTTGTATAGTCATGACATTCTAGTTGTAAAATCGGAAATTTTCAAAAAATGTTTTTTCTATCGAAAAACGTCAAATTTGATCATTTTTGGCTTATTTCTACTTAGTCCAGTCATTAAGGACCTCTATGTATACATTTTGACTTACTTGGATCAAAATTTCAATGATTTGTATAGTCATGACTCTCATGTTGAAAAATCGGAAATTTTCAAAAAATGTTTTTTCTATCGAAAAAAGTCAAATTTGATCATTTTTGGCATATTTATACTTAGTCCAGTCATAAACGACCTCTATGTATACATTTTGACTTACTTGGATCAAAATTGCAATGATTTGTATAGTCATGACATTCTAGTTGTAAAATCGGAAACTTTCAAAAAATGTTTTTTCTATCGAAAAATGTCAAATTTGATCATTTTTGGCTTATTTATACTTAGTCCAGTCATAAACGACCTCTCTGTATACATTTTGACTTACTTGGATCAAAATTTCAATGATTTGTATAGTCATGACATTCTAGTTGTAAAATCGGAAATTTTCAAAAAATGTATTTTCTATCGAAAAATGTCAAATTTGATCATTTTTGGCTTATTTATACTTAGTCCAGTCATAAACGACCTCTCTGTATACATTTTGACTTACTTGGATCAAAATTTCAATGATTTGTATAGTCATGACATTCTAGTTGTAAAATCGGAAATTTTCAAAAAATGTTTTTTCTATCGAAAAATGTCAAATTTGATCATTTTTGGCTTATTTATACTTATTCCAATCATAAAGGACCTCTATGTATACATTTTGACTTACTTGGATCAAAATTTCAATGATTTGTATAGTCATGACTCTCATGTTGAAAAATCGAAAATTTTCAAAAAATGTTATTTCTATCGAAAAATGTCAAATTTGATCATTTTTGGCTTATTTATACTTAGTCCAGTCATAAATTACCTCTATGTTTACATTTTGACTTACTTGGATCAAAATTTCAATGATTTGTATAGACATGACTCTCATGTGGAAAAATCGAAAATTTTCAAAAAATGTTTTTTCTATCGAAAAATGTCAAATTTGATCATTTTTGGCTTATGTATACTTAGTCCAGTCATAAACGACCTCTATGAATACATTTTGACTTACTTGGATCAAAATTTCAATGATTTGTATAGTCATGACATTCTAGTTGTAAAATCGGAAATTTAAAAAAAATGTTTTTTCTATTGAAAAATGTCAAATTTGATCATTTTTGGCTTATTTATACTTAGCCCAGTCATAAAGGACCTCTATGTATAAATTTTGACTTACTTGGATTAAAATTTCAATGATTTGTATAGACATGACATTCTAGTTGTAAAATCGGAAATTTTCAAAAAATGTTTTTTCTATCGAAAAATGTCAAATTTGATCATTTTTGGCTTATTTATACTTAGTCCAGTCACAAAGGACCTCTATGTATACATTTTGACTTACTTGGATCAAAATTTCAATGATTTGTATAGTCATGACATTCTAGTTGTAAAATCGGAAATTTTCAAAAAATGTTTTTTCTATCGAAAAATGTCAAATTTGATCATTTTTGGCTTATTTATACTTAGTCCAGTCATAAACTACCTCTATGTATACATTTTGACTTACTTGGATCAAAATTTCAATGATTTGTATAGTCATGACTCCCATGTTGAAAAATCGGAAATTTTCAAAAAATGTTTTTTCTATCGAAAAAAGTCAAATTTGATCATTTTTGGCATATTTATGCTTAGTCCAGTCATAAACGACCTCTATGTATACATTTTGACTTACTTGGATCAAAATTTCAATGATTTGTATAGTCATGACATTCTAGTTGTAAAATCGGAAATTTTCAAAAAATGTTTTTTCTATCGAAAAATGTCAAATTTGATCATTTTTGGCTTATTTATACTTATTCCAGTCATAAAGGACCTCTATGTATACATTTTGACTAACTTGGATAAAAATTTCAATGATTTGTATAGTCATGACTCTCATGTGGAAAAATCGAAATTTTTAAAAAAATGTTATTTCTATCGAAAAATGTCAAATTTGATCATTTTTGGCTTATTTATACTTAGTCCAGTCATAAATTACCTCTATGTATACATTTTGACTTACTTGGATCAAAATTTCAATGATTTGTATAGACATGACTCTCATGTGGAAAAATCGAAAATTTTCAAAAAATTTTTTTTCTATCGAAAAATGTCAAATTTGATCATTTTTGGCTTATTTATACTTAGTCCAGTCATAAACGACCTCTATGAATACATTTTGACTTACTTGGAATCAAAATTTCAATGATTTGTATAGTCATGACATTCTAGTGTTAAAATCGGAAATTTGAAAAAATGTTTTTTCTATCGAAAAATGTCAAATTTGATCATTTTTGGCTTATTTATACTTAATCCAGTCATAAAGGACCTCTATGTATAAATTTTGACTTACTTGGATCAAAATTTCAATGATTTGTATAGACATGACTCTCATGTGGAAAAATCGAAAATTTTCAAAAAATGTTATTTCTATCGAAAAATGTCAAATTTGATCATTTTTGGCTTATTTATGCTTAGTCCAGTCATAAACGACCTCTATGTATACATTTTGACTTACTTGGATCAAAATTTCAATGATTTGTATAGTCATGACATTCTAGTCGTAAAATCGGAAATTTTAAAAAAATGTTTTTTCTATCGAAAAATGTCAAATTTGATCATTTTTGGCTTATTTATACTTAGTCCTGTCATAAATTACCTCTATGTATACATTTTGACTTACTTGGATCAAAATTTCAATGATTTGTATAGTCATGACATTCTAGTTGTAAAATCGGAAATTTTCAAAAAATGTTTTTTCTATCGAAAAATGTCAAATTTGATCATTTTTGGCTTATTTATACTTAGACCAGTCATAAACGACCTCTCTGTATACATTTTGACTTACTTGGATCAAAATTTCAATGATTTGTATAGTCATGACATTCTAGTTGTAAAATCGGAAATTTTCAAAAAATGTTTTTTCTATCGAAAAATGTCAAATTTGATCATTTTTGGCTTATTTATACTTAGTCCAGTCATAAACGACCTCTCTGTATACATTTTGACTTACTTGGATCAAAATTTCAATGATTTGTATAGTCATGACATTCTAGTTGTAAAATCGGAAATTTTCAAAAAATGTTTTTTCTATCGAAAAATGTCAAATTTGATCATTTTTGGCTTATTTATACTTAGTCCAGTCATAAACGACCTCTCTGTATACATTTTGACTTACTTGGATCAAAATTTCAATGATTTGTATAGTCATGACATTCTAGTTGTAAAATCGGAAATTTTCAAAAAATGTTTTTTCTATCGAAAAATGTCAAATTTGATCATTTTTGGCTTATTTATACTTATTCCAGTTATAAAGGACCTCTATGTATACATTTTGACTTACTTGGATAAAAATTTCAATGATTTGTATAGTCATGACTCTCATGTGGAAAAATCGAAAATTTTCAAAAAATGTTATTTCTATCGAAAAATGTCAAATTTGATCATTTTTGGCTTATTTATACTTAGTCCAGTCATAAATTACCTCTATGTATACATTTTGACTTACTTGGACCAAAATTTCAATGATTTGTATAGACATGACTCTCATGTGGAAAAATCGAAAATTTTCAAAAAATGTTTTTTCTATCGAAAAATGTCAAATTTGATCATTTTTGGCTTATTTATACTTAGTCCAGTCATAAAGGACCTCTATGTATAAATTTTGACTTACTTGGATCAAAATTTCAATGATTTGTATAGACATGACATTCTAGTTGTAAAATCGGAAATTTAAAAAAAATGTTTTTTCTATCGAAAAATGTCAAATTTGATCATTTTTGGCTTATTTATACTTAGTCCAGTCATAAATTACCTCTATGTATACATTTTGACTTACTTGGATCAAAATTTCAATGATTTGTATAGTCATGACATTCTAGTTGTAAAATCGGAAATTTTCAAAAAATGTTTTTCTATCGAAAAATGTCAAATTTGATCATTTTTGGCTTATTTCTACTTAGTCCAGGCATAAAGGACCTCTATGTATACATTTTGACTTACTTGGATCAAAATTTCAATGATTTCTATAGTCATGACTCTCATGTTGAAAAATCGGAAATTTTCAAAAAATGTTTTTTCTATCGAAAAAAGTCAAATTTGATCATTTTTGGCTTATTTATACCTATTCCAGTCATAAAGGACCTCTATGTATACATTTTGACTTACTTGGATCAAAATTTCAATGATTTGTATAGTCATGACTCTCATGTTGAAAAATCGGAAATTTTCAAAAAATGTTTTTTCTATCGAAAAAAGTCAAATTTGATCATTTTTGGCTTATTTATACTTATTCCAGTCATAAAGGACCTCTATGTATACATTTTGACTTACTTGGATCAAAATTTCAATGATTTCTATAGTCATGACTCTCATGTTGAAAAATCGGAAATTTTCAAAAAATGTTTTTTCTATCGAAAAATGTCAAATTTGATCATTTTTGGCTTATTTATACTTAGTCCAGTCATAAACGACCTCTCTGTATACATTTTGACTTACTTGGATCAAAATTTCAATGATTTGTTTAGTCATGACATTCTAGTTGTAAAATCGGAAATTTTCAAAAAATGTTTTTTCTATCGAAAAATGTCAAATTTGATCATTTTTGGCTTATTTCTACTTAGTCCAGTCATAAAGGACCTCTATGTATACCTTTTGACTTACTTGAATCAAAATTTAAATGATTTGTATAATCATGACATTCTAGTTGTAAAATCGGAAATTTTCAAAAAATGTTTTTTCTATCGAAAAAAGTCAAATTTGATCATTTTTGGCTTATTTATACTTAGTCCAGTCATAAACGACCTCTCTGTATACATTTTGACTTACTTGGATCAAAATTTCAATGATTTGTATAGTCATGACATTCTAGTTGTAAAATCGGAAATTTTCAAAAAATGTTTTTTCTATCGAAAAATGTCAAATTTGATCATTTTTGGCTTATTAATACTTAGTCCAGTCATAAAGGACCTCTATGTATACATTTTGACTTACTTGAATCAAAATTTCAATGATTTGTATAGTCATGACATTCTAGTTGTAAAATCGGAAATTTTCAAAAAATGTTTTTTCTATCGAAAAATGTCAAATTTGATCATTTTTGGCTTATTACTACTTAGTCCAGTCATAAAGGACCTCTATGTATACATTTTGACTTACTTGGATCAAAATTTCAATGATTTGTATAGTCATGACTCTCATGTTGAAAAATCGGAAATTTTCAAAAAATGTTTTTTCTATCGAAAAAAGTCAAATTTGATCATTTTTGGCTTATTTATACTTATTCCAGTCATAAAGGACCTCTATGTATACATTTTGACTTACTTGGATCAAAATTTCAATGATTTGTATAGTCATGACTCTCATGTTGAAAAATCGGAAATTTTCAAAAAATGTTTTTTCTATCGAAAAAAGTCAAATTTGATCATTTTTGGCTTATTTATACTTATTCCAGTCATAAAGGACCTCTATGTATACATTTTGACTTACTTGGATCAAAATTTTAATGATTTGTATAGTCATGACATTCTAGTTATAAAATCGGAAATTTTCAAAAAATGTTTTTTCTATCGAAAAATGTCAAATTTGATCATTTTTGGCTTATTTATACTTAGTGCAGTCATAAACGACCTCTCTGTATACATTTTGACTTACTTGGATCAAAATTTCAATGATTTGTTTAGTCATGACATTCTAGTTGTAAAATCGGAAATTTTCAAAAAATGTTTTTTCTATCGAAAAATGTCAAATTTGATCATTTTTGGCTTATTTCTACTTAGTCCAGTCATAAAGGACCTCTATGTATACATTTTGACTTACTTGGATCAAAATTTCAATGATTTGTATAGTCATGACTCTCATGTTGAAAAATCGGAAATTTTCAAAAAATGTTTTTTCTATCGAAAAAAGTCAAATTTGATCATTTTTGGCTTATTTATACTTAGTCCAGTCATAAACGACCTCTCTGTATACATTTTGACTTACTTGGATCAAAATTTCAATGATTTGTATAGTCATGACATTCTAGTTGTAAAATCGGAAATTTTCAAAAAATGTTTTTTCTATCGAAAAATGTCAAATTTGATCATTTTTGGCTTATTAATACTTAGTCCAGTCATAAAGGACCTCTATGTATACATTTTGACTAACTTGAATCAAAATTTCAATGATTTGTATAGTCATGACATTCTAGTTGTAAAATCGGAAATTTTCAAAAAATGTTTTTTCTATCGAAAAATGTCAAATTTGATCATTTTTGGCTTAGTTCTACTTAGTCCAGTCATAAAGGACCTCTATGTATACATTTTGACTTACTTGGATCAAAATTTCAATGATTTGTATAGTCATGACACTCTAGTTGTAAAATCGGAAATTTTCAAAAAATGCTATTTCTATCGAAAAATGTCAAATTTGATCATTTTTGGCTTATTTATACTTAGTCCAGTCATAAAGGACCTCTATGTATACATTTTGACTTACTTGGATCAAAATTTCAATGATTTGTATAGACATGACTCTCATGTGGAAAAATCGAAAATTTTCAAAAAATGTTTTTTATATCGAAAAATGTCAAATTTGATCATTTTTGGCTTAGTTATACTTAGTCCAGTCATAAACGACCTCTATGTATACATTTTGACTTACTTGGATTAAAATTTCAATGATTTGTATAGTCATGACTCTCATGTTGAAAAATCGAAAATTTTCAAAAAATAATTTTTTCTATCGAAAAATGTCAAATTTGATCATTTTTGGCTTATTTATACTTAGTCCAGTCATAAACGACCTCTATGTATACATTTTGACTTACTTGGATCAAAATTTCAATGATTTGTATAGTCATGACTCTCATGTGGAAAAATCGGAAATTTTCAAAAAATGTTTTTTCTATCGAAAAATGTCAAATTTGATCATTTTTGGCTTATTTATACTTAGTCCAGTCATAAAGGACCTCTATGTATACATTTTGACTTACTTGGATCAAAATTTCAATGATTTGTATAGTCATGACTCTCATGTTGAATAATCGGAAATTTTCAAAAAATGTTTTTTCTATCGAAAAATGTCAAATTTGATCATTTTTGGCTTATTTATACTTAGTCCAGTCATAAAGGACCTCTATGTATAAATTTTGACTTACTTGGATCAAAATTTTAATGATTTGTATAGACATGACTCTCATGTGGAAAAATCGAAAATTTTCAAAAAATGTTTTTTCTATCGAAAAATGTCAAATTTGATCATTTTTGGCTTATTTATACTTAGTCCAGTCATAAACGACCTCTATGTATACATTTTGACTTACTTGGATCAAAATTTCAATGATTTGTATAGTCATGACATTCTAGTTGTAAAACCGGAAATTTTCAAAAAATGTTTTTTCTATCGAAAAATGTCACATTTGATCATTTTTGGCTTATTTATACTTAGTCCAGTCATAAAGGACCTCTATGTATACATTTTGACTTACTTGGATCAAAATTTCAATGATTTGTATAGTCATGACATTCTGGTTGAAAAATCGAAAATTTTCAAAAAATGTTTTTTCTATCGAAAAATGTCAAATTTGATCATTTTTGGCTTATTTATACTTAGTCCAGTCATAAAGGACCTCTATGTATACATTTTGACTTACTTGGATCAAAATTTCAATGATTTGTATAGTCATGACTCTCATGTTGAAAAATCGGAAATTTTCAAAAAATGTTTTTTCTATCGAAAAATGTCAAATTTGATCATTTTTGGCTTATTTATACTTAGTCCAGTCATAAAGGACCTCTATGTATAAATTTTGACTTACTTGGATCAAAATTTTAATGATTTGTATAGACATGACTCTCATGTGGAAAAATCGAAAATTTTCAAAAAATGTTTTTTCTATCGAAAAATGTCAAATTTGATCATTTTTGGCTTATTTATACTTAGTCCAGTCATAAACGACCTCTATGTATACATTTTGACTTACTTGGATCAAAATTTCAATGACTTGTATAGTCATGATATTCTAGTTGTTAAATCGGAAATTTTCAAAAAATGTTTTTTCTATCGAAAAATGTCAAATTTGATCATTTTTGGCTTAATTATACTTAGTCCAGTCATAAAGGACCTCTATGTATACATTTTGACTTACTTGAATCAAAATTTCAATGATTTGTATAGTCATGACATTCTAGTTGTAAAATCGGAAATTTTCAAAAAATGTTTTTTCTATCGAAAAATGTCAAATTTGATCATTTTTGGCTTATTACTACTTAGTCCAGTCATAAAGGACCTCTATGTATACATTTTGACTTACTTGGATCAAAATTTCAATGATTTGTATAGTCATGACTCTCATGTTGAAAAATCGGAAATTTTCAAAAAATGTTTTTTCTATCGAAAAAAGTCAAATTTGATCATTTTTGGCTTATTTATACTTATTCCAGTCATAAAGGACCTCTATGTATACATTTTGACTTACTTGGATCAAAATTTCAATGATTTGTATAGTCATGACTCTCATGTTGAAAAATCGGAAATTTTCAAAAAATGTTTTTTCTATCGAAAAAAGTCAAATTTGATCATTTTTGGCTTATTTATACTTATTCCAGTCATAAAGGACCTCTATGTATACATTTTGACTTACTTGGATCAAAATTTTAATGATTTGTATAGTCATGACATTCTAGTTATAAAATCGGAAATTTTCAAAAAATGTTTTTTCTATCGAAAAATGTCAAATTTGATCATTTTTGGCTTATTTATACTTAGTGCAGTCATAAACGACCTCTCTGTATACATTTTGACTTACTTGGATCAAAATTTCAATGATTTGTTTAGTCATGACATTCTAGTTGTAAAATCGGAAATTTTCAAAAAATGTTTTTTCTATCGAAAAATGTCAAATTTGATCATTTTTGGCTTATTTCTACTTAGTCCAGTCATAAAGGACCTCTATGTATACATTTTGACTTACTTGGATCAAAATTTCAATGATTTGTATAGTCATGACTCTCATGTTGAAAAATCGGAAATTTTCAAAAAATGTTTTTTCTATCGAAAAAAGTCAAATTTGATCATTTTTGGCTTATTTATACTTAGTCCAGTCATAAACGACCTCTCTGTATACATTTTGACTTACTTGGATCAAAATTTCAATGATTTGTATAGTCATGACATTCTAGTTGTAAAATCGGAAATTTTCAAAAAATGTTTTTTCTATCGAAAAATGTCAAATTTGATCATTTTTGGCTTATTAATACTTAGTCCAGTCATAAAGGACCTCTATGTATACATTTTGACTAACTTGAATCAAAATTTCAATGATTTGTATAGTCATGACATTCTAGTTGTAAAATCGGAAATTTTCAAAAAATGTTTTTTCTATCGAAAAATGTCAAATTTGATCATTTTTGGCTTAGTTCTACTTAGTCCAGTCATAAAGGACCTCTATGTATACATTTTGACTTACTTGGATCAAAATTTCAATGATTTGTATAGTCATGACACTCTAGTTGTAAAATCGGAAATTTTCAAAAAATGCTATTTCTATCGAAAAATGTCAAATTTGATCATTTTTGGCTTATTTATACTTAGTCCAGTCATAAAGGACCTCTATGTATACATTTTGACTTACTTGGATCAAAATTTCAATGATTTGTATAGACATGACTCTCATGTGGAAAAATCGAAAATTTTCAAAAAATGTTTTTTATATCGAAAAATGTCAAATTTGATCATTTTTGGCTTAGTTATACTTAGTCCAGTCATAAACGACCTCTATGTATACATTTTGACTTACTTGGATTAAAATTTCAATGATTTGTATAGTCATGACTCTCATGTTGAAAAATCGAAAATTTTCAAAAAATGTTTTTTCTATCGAAAAATGTCAAATTTGATCATTTTTGGCTTATTTATACTTAGTCCAGTCATAAACGACCTCTATGTATACATTTTGACTTACTTGGATCAAAATTTCAATGATTTGTATAGTCATGACTCTCATGTGGAAAAATCGGAAATTTTCAAAAAATGTTTTTTCTATCGAAAAATGTCAAATTTGATCATTTTTGGCTTATTTATACTTAGTCCAGTCATAAAGGACCTCTATGTATACATTTTGACTTACTTGGATCAAAATTTCAATGATTTGTATAGTCATGACTCTCATGTTGAATAATCGGAAATTTTCAAAAAATGTTTTTTCTATCGAAAAATGTCAAATTTGATCATTTTTGGCTTATTTATACTTAGTCCAGTCATAAAGGACCTCTATGTATAAATTTTGACTTACTTGGATCAAAATTTTAATGATTTGTATAGACATGACTCTCATGTGGAAAAATCGAAAATTTTCAAAAAATGTTTTTTCTATCGAAAAATGTCAAATTTGATCATTTTTGGCTTATTTATACTTAGTCCAGTCATAAACGACCTCTATGTATACATTTTGACTTACTTGGATCAAAATTTCAATGATTTGTATAGTCATGACATTCTAGTTGTAAAACCGGAAATTTTCAAAAAATGTTTTTTCTATCGAAAAATGTCACATTTGATCATTTTTGGCTTATTTATACTTAGTCCAGTCATAAAGGACCTCTATGTATACATTTTGACTTACTTGGATCAAAATTTCAATGATTTGTATAGTCATGACATTCTGGTTGAAAAATCGAAAATTTTCAAAAAATGTTTTTTCTATCGAAAAATGTCAAATTTGATCATTTTTGGCTTATTTATACTTAGTCCAGTCATAAAGGACCTCAATGTATACATTTTGACTTACTTGGATCAAAATTTCAATGATTTGTATAGTCATGACTCTCATGTTGAAAAATCGGAAATTTTCAAAAAATGTTTTTTCTATCGAAAAATGTCAAATTTGATCATTTTTGGCTTATTTATACTTAGTCCAGTCATAAAGGACCTCTATGTATAAATTTTGACTTACTTGGATCAAAATTTTAATGATTTGTATAGACATGACTCTCATGTGGAAAAATCGAAAATTTTCAAAAAATGTTTTTTCTATCGAAAAATGTCAAATTTGATCATTTTTGGCTTATTTATACTTAGTCCAGTCATAAACGACCTCTATGTATACATTTTGACTTACTTGGATCAAAATTTCAATGACTTGTATAGTCATGACATTCTAGTTGTTAAATCGGAAATTTTCAAAAAATGTTTTTTCTATCGAAAAATGTCAAATTTGATCATTTTTGGCTTAATTATACTTAGTCCAGTCATAAAGGACCTCTATGCATACATTTTGACTTACTTGGATCAAAATTTCAATGATTTGTATAGTCATGACTCTCATGTAGAAAAATTGAAAATTTTCAAAAAATGTTTTTTCTATCGAAAAATGTCAAATTTGATCATTTTTGGCTTATTTATACTTAGTCCAGTCATAAAGGACCTCTATGTATACATTTTGACTTACTTGGATCAAAATTTCAATGATTTGTATAGTCATGACTCTCATGTTGAAAAATCGAAAATTTTCAAAAAATGTTTTTTCTATCGAAAAATGTCAAATTTGATCATTTTTGGCTTATTTATTCTTAATCCAGTCATAAAGGACCTCTATGTATACATTTTGACTTACTTATATCAAAATTTCAATGATTTGTATAGTCATGACATTCTAGTTGTAAAATCGGAAATTTTCAAAAAATGTTTTTTCTATTGAAAAATGTCAAATTTGATCATTTTTGGCTTATTTATACTTAGTCCAGTCATAAAGGACTTCTATGTATACATTTTGACTTACTTGGATCAAAATTTCAATGATTTGTATAGTCATGACATTCTAGTTGTACAATCGGAAATTTTCAAAAAATGATTTTTCTATCGAAAAATGTCAAATTTGATCATTTTTGGCTTATTTATACTTAGTCCAGTCATAAAGGACCTCTATGTATAAATTTTGACTTACTTGGATCAAAATTTTAATGATTTGTATAGACATGACTCTCATGTGGAAAAATCGAAAATTTTCAAAAAATGTTTTTTATATCGAAAAATGTCAAATTTGATCATTTTTGGCTTATTTATACTTAGTCCAGTCATAAACGACCTCTTTGTATACATTTTGACTTACTTGGATCAAAATTTCAATGATTTGTACAGTCATAACTCTCATGTTGAATAATCGAAAATTTTCAAAAAATGTTTTTTCTATCGAAAAATGTCAAATTTGATCATTTTTGGCTTATTTATACTTAGTCCAATCATAAACGACCTCTATGTATACATTTTGACTTACTTGGATCAAAATTTCAATGATTTGTATAGTCATGACATTCTAGTTGTAAAATCGGAAATTTTCAAAAAATGTTTTTTCTATCGAAAAATGTTAAATTTGATCATTTTTGGCTTATTTATACTTAGTCCAGTCATAAAGGACCTCAATGTATACATTTTGACTTACTTGGATCAAAATTTCAATGATTTGTATAGACATGACTCTCATGTGGAAAAATCGAAAATTTTCAAAAAATGTTTTTTCTATCGAAAAATGTCAAATTTGATCATTTTTGGCTTATTTATACTTAGTCCAGTCATAAAGGACCTCTTTGTATACATTTTGACTTACTTGGATCAAAATTTCTATGATTTGTATAGTCATGACATTCTAGTTGTAAAATCGGAAATTTTCAAAAAATGTTTTTTCTATCGAAAAATGTCAAATTTGATCATTTTTGGCTTATTTATACTTAGTCCAGTCATAAACGACCTCTATGTATACATTTTGACTTACTTGGATCTAAATTTCAATGATTTGTATAGTCATGACTCTCATGTTGAAAAATCGAAAATTTTCAAAAAATGTTTTTTCTACCGAAAAATGTCAAATTTGATCATTTTTGGCTTATTTATACTTAGTTCAGTCATAAAGGACCTCTATGTATACATTTTGACTTACTTAGATCAAAATTTCATTGATTTGTATAGTCATGACTCTCATGTGGAAAAATCGGAAATTTTCAAAAAATGTTTTTTCTATCGAAAAATGTCAAATTTGATCATTTTTGGCTTATTTATACTTAGTCCAGTCATAAAGGACCTCTTTGTATACATTTTGACTTACTTGGATCAAAATTTCAATGATTTGTATAGTCATGACATTCTAGTTGTAAAATCGGAAATTTTCAAAAAATGTTTTTTCTATCGAAAAATGTTAAATTTGATCATTTTTGGCTTATTTATACTTAGTCCAGTCATAAAGGACCTCAATGTATACATTTTGACTTACTTGCATCAAAATTTCAATGATTTGTATAGTCATGACTCTCATGTTGAAAAATCGAAAATTTTCAAAAAATGTTTTTTCTACCGAAAAATGTCAAATTTGATCATTTTTGGCTTATTTATACTTAGTTCAGTCATAAAGGACCTCTATGTATACATTTTGACTTACTTAGATCAAAATTTCATTGATTTGTATAGTCATGACTCTCATGTTGAAAAATCGGAAATTTTCAAAAAATGTTTTTTCTACCGAAAAATGTCAAATTTGATCATTTTTGGCTTATTTATACTTAGTTCAGTCATAAAGGACCTCTATGTATACATTTTGACTTACTTAGATCAAAATTTCATTGATTTGTATAGTCATGACTCTCATGTTGAAAAATCGGAAATTTTCAAAAAATGTTTTTTCTATCGAAAAATGTCAAATTTGATCATTTTTGGCTTATTTATACTTAGTCCAGTCATTAAGGACCTCTATGTATACATTTTGACTTACTTTTATCAAAATTTTAATGATTTGTATAGACATGACTCTCATGTGGAAAAATCGAAAATTTTCAAAAAATGTTTTTTCTATCGAAAAATGTCAAATTTGATCATTTTTGGCTTATTTATACTTAGTCCAGTCATAAAGGACCTCTATGTATACATTTTGACTTACTTGGATCAAAATTTCAATGATTTGTATAGTCATGACTCTTATGTTGAAAAATCGGAAATTTTCAAAAAATGTTTTTTCTATCGAAAAATGTCAAATTTGATCATTTTTGGCTTATTTATACTTAGTCCAGTCATAAAGGACCTCTATGTAAAAATTTTGACTTACTTGGATCAAAATTTTAATGATTTGTATAGACATGACTCTCATGTGGAAAAATCGAAAATTTTCAAAAAATGTTTTTTATATCGAAAAATGTCAAATTTGATCATTTTTGGCTTATTTATACTTAGTCCAGTCATAAACGACCTCTTTGTATACATTTTGACTTACTTGGATCAAAATTTCAATGATTTGTACAGTCATAACTCTCATGTTGAATAATCGAAAATTTTCAAAAAATGTTTTTTTCTATCGAAAAATGTCAAATTTGATCATTTTTGGCTTATTTATACTTAGTCCAATCATAAACGACCTCTATGTATACATTTTGACTTACTTGGATCAAAATTTCAATGATTTGTATAGTCATGACATTCTAGTTGTAAAATCGGAAATTTTCAAAAAATGTTTTTTCTATCGAAAAATGTCAAATTTGATCATTTTTGGCTTATTTATACTTAGTCCAGTCATAAAGGACCTCAATGTATACATTTTGACTTACTTGGATCAAAATTTCAATGATTTGTATAGACATGACTCTCATGTGGAAAAATCGAAAATTTTCAAAAAATGTTTTTTCTATCGAAAAATGTCAAATTTGATCATTTTTGGCTTATTTATACTTAGTCCAGTCATAAAGGACCTCTTTGTATACATTTTGACTTACTTGGATCAAAATTTCTATGATTTGTATAGTCATGACATTCTAGTTGTAAAATCGGAAATTTTCAAAAAATGTTTTTTCTATCGAAAAATGTCAAATTTGATCATTTTTGGCTTACTTATACTTAGTCCAGTCATAAACGACCTCTATGTATACATTTTGACTTACTTGGATCTAAATTTCAATGATTTGTATAGTCATGACTCTAATGTTGAAAAATCGAAAATTTTCAAAAAATGTTTTTTCTACCGAAAAATGTCAAATTTGATCATTTTTGGCTTATTTATACTTAGTTCAGTCATAAAGGACCTCTATGTATACATTTTGACTTACTTAGATCAAAATTTCATTGATTTGTATAGTCATGACTCTCATGTGGAAAAATCGGGAATTTTCAAAAAATGTTTTTTCTATCGAAAAATGTCAAATTTGATCATTTTTGGCTTATTTATACTTAGTCCAGTCATAAAGGACCTCTTTGTATACATTTTGACTTACTTGGATCAAAATTTCAATGATTTGTATAGTCATGACATTCTAGTTGTAAAATCGGAAATTTTCAAAAAATGTTTTTTCTATCGAAAAATGTTAAATTTGATCATTTTTGGCTTATTTATACTTAGTCCAGTCATAAAGGACCTCAATGTATACATTTTGACTTACTTGGATCAAAATTTCAATGATTTGTATAGACATGACTCTCATGTGGAAAAATCGAAAATTTTCAAAAAATGTTTTTTCTATCGAAAAATGTCAAATTTGATCATTTTTGGCTTATTTATACTTAGTCCAGTCATAAAGGACCTCTTTGTATACATTTTGACTTACTTGGATCAAAATTTCAATGATTTGTATAGTCATGACATTCTAGTTGTAAAATCGGAAATTTTCAAAAAATGTTTTTTTCTATCGAAAAATGTCAAATTTGATCATTTTTGGCTTATTTATACTTAGTCCAGTCATAAAGGACCTCTATGTATACATTTTGACTTACTTGGATCAAAATTTCAATGATTTGTATAGTCATGACTCTCATGTTGAAAAATCGGAAATTTTCAAAAAATGCTTTTTCTATCGAAAAATGTCAAATTTGATCATTTTTGGCTTTTTTATACTTAGTCCAGTCATAAAGGACCTCTATGTATACATTTTGACTTACTTGGATCTAAATTTCAATGATTTGTATCGTCATGACATTCTAGTTGTAAAATCGGAAATTTCCAAAAAATGTTTTTTCTATCGAAAAATGTCAAATTTGATCATTTTTGGCTTATTTATACTTAGTCCAGTCATAAAGGACCTCTTTGTATACATTTTGACTTACTTGGTTGAAAATTTCAATGATTTGTATAGTCATGACTCTCATGTTGAAAAATCGGAAATTTTCAAAAAATGTTTTTTCTATCGAAAAATGTCAAATTTGATCATTTTTGGCTTATTTATACTTAGTCCAGTCATAAAGGACCTCTATGTATACATTTTGACTTACTTTTATCAAAATTTTAATGATTTGTATAGACATGACTCTCATGTGGAAAAATCGAAAATTTTCAAAAAATGCTTTTTCTATCGAAAAATGTCAAATTTGATCATTTTTGGCTTTTTTATACTTAGTCCAGTCATAAAGGACCTCTATGTATAAATTTTGACTTACTTGGATCAAAATTTTAATGATTTGTATAGACATGACTCTCATGTGGAATAATCGAAAATTTTCAAAAAATGTTTTTTATATCGAAAAATGTCAAATTTGATCATTTTTGGCTTATTTATACTTAGTCCAGTCATAAACGACCTCTATGTATACATTTTGACTTACTTGGATCAAAATTTCAATGATTTGTATAGTCATGACTCTCATGTTGAAAAATCGAAAATTTTCAAAAAATGTTTTTTCTATCGAAAAATGTCAAATTTGATCATTTTTGGCTTATTTATACTTAGTCCAGTCATAAACGACCTCTATGTATACATTTTGACTTACTTGGATCAAAATTTCAATGATTTGTATAGTCATGACATTCTAGTTGTAAAACCGGAAATTTTCAAAAAATGTTTTTTCTATCGAAAAATGTCACATTTGATCATTTTTGGCTTATTTATACTTAGTCCAGTCATAAAGGACCTCTATGTATACATTTTGACTTACTTGGATCAAAATTTCAATGATTTGTATAGTCATGACATTCTGGTTGAAAAATAGAAAATTTTCAAAAAATGTTTTTTCTATCGAAAAATGTCAAATTTGATCATTTTTGGCTTATTTATACTTAGCCTAGTCATAAAGGACCTCTATGTATACATTTTGACTTACTTGGATCAAAATTTCAATGATTTGTATAGTCATGACTCTCATGTTGAAAAATCGAAAATTTTCAAAAAATGTTTTTTCTATAGAAAAATGTCAAATTTGATCATTTTTTGGCTTATTTATACTTAGTCCAGTCATAAAGGACCTCTTTGTATACATTTTGACTTACTTGGTTGAAAATTTCAATGATTTGTATAGTCATGACTCTCATGTTGAAAAATCGGAAATTTTCAAAAAATGTTTTTTCTATCGAAAAATGTCAAATTTGATCATTTTTGGCTTATTTATACTTAGTCCAGTCATAAAGGACCTCTATGTATACATTTTGACTTACTTTTATCAAAATTTTAATTTTTTGTATAGACATGACTCTCATGTGGAAAAATCGAAAATTTTCAAAAAATGTTTTTTATATCGAAAAATGTCAAATTTGATCATTTTTGGCTTATTTATACTTAGTCCAGTCATAAACGACCTCTATGTATACATTTTGACTTACTTGGATCTAAATTTCAATGATTTGTATAGTCATGACATTCTGGTTGAAAAATCGAAAATTTTCAAAAAATGTTTTTTCTATCGAAAAATGTCAAATTTGATCATTTTTGGCTTATTTATACTTAGCCTAGTCATAAAGGACCTCTATGTATACATTTTGACTAACTTGGATCAAAATTTCAATGATTTGTATAGTCATGACTCTCATGTTAAAAAATCGAAAATTTTCAAAAAATGTTTTTTCTATAGAAAAATGTCAAATTTGATCATTTTTGGCTTATTTATACTTAGTCCAGTCATAAAGGACCTCTATGTATACATTTTGACTTATTTGGATCAAAATTTCAATGATTTGTATAGTCATGACATTCTAGTTGTAAAATCGAAAATTTTCAAAAAATGTTTTTTCTATCGAAAAATGTCAAATTTGATCATTTTTGGCTTATTTATACTTAGTCCAGTCATAAAGGACCTCTATGTATACATTTTGACTTACTTGGATGAAAATTTCAATGATTTGTATAGTCATGACTCTCATGTTGAAAAATCGGAAATTTTCAAAAAATGTTTTTTCTATCGAAAAATGTCAAATTTGATCATTTTTGGCTGTTTTATACTTAGTCCAGTCATAAAGGACCTCTATGTATACATTTTGACTTACTTTTATCAAAATTTTAATTTTTTGTATAGACATGACTCTCATGTGGAAAAATCGATAATTTTCAAAAAATGTTTTTTTTATCGAAAAATGTCAAATTTGATCATTTTTGGCTTATTTATACTTAGTCCAGTCATAAACGACCTCTATGTATACATTTTGACTTACTTGGATCTAAATTTCAATGATTTGTATAGTCATGACTCTCATGTTAAAAAATCGAAAATTTTCAAAAAATGTTTTTTCTATCGAAAAATGTCAAATTTGATCATTTTTGGCTTATTTATACTTAGTCCAGTCATAAAGGACCTCTATGTATACATTTTGACTTACTTCGATCAAAATTTCAATGATTTGTATAGTCATGACTCTCATGTGGAAAAATCGGAAATTTTCAAAAAATGTTTTTTCTATCGAAAAATGTCAAATTTGATCATTTTTGGCTTATTTATACTTAGTCCAGTCATAAAGGACCTCTTTGTATACATTTTGACTTACTTGGATCAAAATTTCAATCACTTGTATAGTCATGACATTCTAGTTGTAAAATCGAAAATTTTCAAAAAATGTTTTTTCTATCGAAAAATGTTAAATTTGATCTTTTTTGGCTTATTTATACTTAGTCCAGTCATAAAGGACCTCTTTGTATACATTTTGACTTACTTGAATCAAAATTTCAATGATTTGTATAGTCATGACTCTCATGTTGAAAAATCGGAAATTTTCAAAAAATGTTTTTTCTATCGAAAAATGTCAAATTTGATCATTTTTGGCTTATTTATACTTAGTCCAGTCATAAAGGACCTCTTTGTATACATTTTGACTTACTTGGATCAAAATTTCAATGATTTGTATAGTCATGACATTCTAGTTGTAAAATCGGAAATTTTCAAAAAATGTTTTTTCTATCGAAAAATGTCAAATTTGATCATTTTTGGCTTATTTATACTTAGTCCAGTCATAAAGGACCTCTATGTATACATTTTGACTTACTTGGATCAAAATTTCAATGATTTGTATAGTCATGACATTCTAGTTGTAAAATCGGAAATTTTCAAAAAATGTTTTTTCTATCGAAAAATGTCAAATTTGATCATTTTTGGCTTATTTATACTTAGTCCAGTCATAAAGGACCTCTATGTAAACATTTTGACTTACTTGGATCAAAATTTCAATGATTTGTATAGTCATGACATTCTAGTTGTAAAATCGGAAATTTTCAAAAAATGTTTTTTCTATCGAAAATATCAAATTTGATCATTTTTGGCTTATTTATACTTAGTCCAGTCATAAAGGACCTCTTTGTATACATTTTGACTTACTTGGATCAAAATTTCAATGATTTGTATAGTCATGACTCTCATGTTGAAAAATCGGAAATTTTCAAAAAATGTTTTTTCTATCGAAAAATGTCAAATTTGATCATTTTTGGCTTATTTATACTTAGTCCAGTCATAAAGGACCTCTATGTATACATTTTGACTTACTTGGATCAAAATTTCAATGATTTGTATAGACATGACTCTCATGTGGAAAAATCGGAAATTTTAAAAAAATGTTTTTTCTATCGAAAAATGTCAAATTTGATCATTTTTGGCTTATTTATACTTAATCCAGTTATAAAGGACCTCTATGTATACATTTTGACTTACTTGGATCAAAATTTCAATGATTTGTATAGTCATGACATTCTAGTTGTAAAATCGGAAATTTTCAAAAAATGTTTTTTTCTATCGAAAAATGTCAAATTTGATCATTTTTGGCTTATTTATACTTAGCCCAGTCAAAAACGACCTCTATGTATACATTTTGACTTACTTGGATCAAAATTTCAATGATTTGTATAGTCATGACATTCTAGTTGTAAAATCGGAAATTATCAAAAAATGTTTTTTCTATCGAAAAATGTCAAATTTGATCATTTTTGGCTTATTTATACTTAGTCCAGTCATAAACGACCTCTATGTATACATTTTGACTTACTTGGATCAAAATTTCAATGATTTGTATAGTCATGACATTCTAGTTGTAAAATCGGAAATTTTCAAAAAATGTTTTTTCTATCGAAAAATGTCAAATTTGATCATTTTTGGCTTATTTATACTTAGTCCAGTCATAAAGGACCTCTATGTATACATTTTGACTTACTTGGATCAAAATTTCAATGATTTGTATAGTCATGACTCTCATGTTAAAAAATCGGAAATGTTAAAAAAATGTTTTTTCTATCGAAAAATGTCAAATTTGATCATTTTTGGCTTATTTATACTTAGTCCAGTCATAACGGATCTCTATGTATACATTTTGACTTACTTGGATCAAAATTTCAATGATTTGTATAGACATGACTCTCATGTGGAAAAATCGAAAATTATCAAAAAATGTTTTTTCTATCGAAAAATGTCAAATTTGATCATTTTTGGCTTATTTATACTTAGTCCAGTCATAAATAACCTCTATGTATACATTTTGACTTACTTGGATCAAAATTTCAATGATTTGTATAGTCATGACATTCTAGTTGTAAAATCGGAAATTTTCAAAAAATGTTTTTTCTATCGAAAAATGTCAAATTTGATCATTTTTGGCTTATTTATTCTTAGTCCAGTCATAAAGGACCTCTATGTATACATTTTGACTTACTTGGATCAAAATTTCAATGATTTGTATAGTCATGACATTCTAGTTGTAAAATCGGAAATTTTCAAAAAATGTTTTTCCTATCGAACAATGTCAAATTTGATCATTTTTGGCTTATTTATACTTAGTCCAGTCATAAAGGACCTCTATGTATACATTTTGACTTACTTGGATCAAAATTTCAATGATTTGTATAGTCATGACTCTCATGTGGAAAAATCGAAAATTTTCAAAAAATGTTTTTTCTATCGAAAAATGTCAAATTTGATCATTTTTGGCTTATTTATACTTAGTCCAGTCATAAAGGACCTCTATGTATACATTTTGACTTACTTGGATCAAAATTTCAATGATTTGTATAGTCATGACATTCTAGTTGTAAAATCGGAAATTTTCAAAAAATGTTTTTCCTATCGAACAATGTCAAATTTGATCATTTTTGGCTTATTTATACTTAGTCCAGTCATATAGGACCTCTATGTATACATTTTGACTTACTTGGATCAAAATTTCAATGATTTGTATAGTCATGACTCTCATGTTGAAAAATCGGAAATGTTCAAAAAATGTTTTTTCTATCGAAAAATGTCAAATTTGATCATTTTTGGCTTATTTATACTTAGTCCAGTCATAACGGACCTCTATGTATACATTTTGACTTACTTGGATCAAAATTTCAATGATTTGTATAGTCATGACATTCTAGTTGTAAAATCGGAAATTTTCAAAAAATGTTTTTTCTATCGAAAAATGTCAAATTTGATCATTTTTGGCTGTTTTATACTTAGTCCAGTCATAAAGGACCTCTATGTATACATTTTGACTTACTTGGATCAAAATTTTAATGATTTGTATAGACATGACTCTCATGTGGAAAAATCGAAAATTTTCAAAAAATGTTTTTTCTATCGAAAAATGTCAAATTTGATCATTTTTGGCTTATTTATACTTAGTCCAGTCATAACGGACCTCTATGTATACATTTTGACTTACTTGGATCAAAATTTTAATGATTTGTATAGACATGACTCTCATGTGGAAAAATCGAAAATTTTCAAAAAATGTTTTTTCTATCGAAAAATGTCAAATTTGATCATTTTTGGCTTATTTATACTTAGTCCAGTCATAAACGACCTCTATGTATACATTTTGACTTACTTGGATCAAAATTTCAATGATTTGTATAGTCATGACATTCTAGTTGTAAAATCGGAAATTTTCAAAAAATGTTTTTTCTATCGAAAAATGTCAAATTTGATCATTTTTGGCTTATTTATACTTAGTCCAGTCATAACGGACCTCTTTGTATACATTTTGTACATTTTGACTTACTTGGATCAAAATTTCAATGATTTGTATAGACATGACTCTCATGTGGAAAAATCGAAAATTATCAAAAAATGTTTTTTCTATCGAAAAATGTCAAATTTGATCATTTTTGGCTTATTTATACTTAGTCCAGTCATAAATAACCTCTATGTATACATTTTGACTTACTTGGATCAAAATTTCAATGATTTGTATAGTCATGACATTCTAGTTGTAAAATCGGAAATTTTCAAAAAATGATTTTTCTATCGAAAAATGTCAAATTTGATCATTTTTGGCTTATTTATACTTAGTCCAGTCATAAAGGACCTCTGTGTATACATTTAGACTTACTTGGATCAAAATTTCAATGATTTGTATAGTCATGACATTCTAGTTGTAAAATCGGAAATTTTCAAAAAATGTTTTTCCTATCGAACAATGTCAAATTTGATCATTTTTGGCTTATTTATACTTAGTCCAGTCATAAAGGACCTCTATGTATACATTTTGACTTACTTGGATCAAAATTTCAATGATTTGTATAGTCATGACTCTCATGTTGAAAAATCGGAAATGTTCAAAAAATGTTTTTTTCCATCGAAAAATGTCAAATTTGATCATTTTTGGCTTATTTATACTTAGTCCAGTCATAACGGACCTCTATGTATACATTTTGACTTACTTGGATCAAAATTTCAATGATTTGTATAGACATGACTCTCATGTGGAAAAATCGAAAATTTTCAAAAAATGTTTTTTCTATCGAAAAATGTCAAATTTGATCATTTTTGGCTTATTTATACTTAGTCCAGTCATAAAGGACCTCTATGTATACATTTTGACTTACTTGGATCAAAATTTCAATGATTTGTATAGTCATGACATTCTAGTTGTAAAATTGGAAATTTTCAAAAAATGTTTTTCCTATCGAACAATGTCAAATTTGATCATTTTTGGCTTATTTATACTTAGTCCAGTCAAAAAGGACCTCTATGTATACATTTTGACTTACTTGGATCAAAATTTCAATGATTTGTATAGTCATGACTCTCATGTTGAAAAATCGGAAATGTTCAAAAAATGTTTTTTCTATCGAAAAATGTCAAATTTGATCATTTTTGGCTTATTTATACTTAGTCCAGTCATAACGGACCTCTATGTATACATTTTGACTTACTTGGATCAAAATTTCAATGATTTGTATAGTCATCACATTCTAGTTGTAAAATCGGAAATTTTCAAAAAATGTTTTTTCTATCGAAAAATGTCAAATTTGATCATTTTTGGCTGTTTTATACTTAGTCCAGTCATAAAGGACCTCTATGTATACATTTTGACTTACTTGGATCAAAATTTTAATGATTTGTATAGACATGACTCTCATGTGGAAAAATCGAAAATTTTCAAAAAATGTTTTTTCTATCGAAAAATGTCAAATTTGATCATTTTTGGCTTATTTATACTTAGTCCAGTCATAAACGACCTCTATGTATACATTTTGACTTACTTGGATCAAAATTTCAATGATTTGTATAGTCATGACATTCTAGTTGTAAAATCGGAAATTTTCAAAAAATGTTTTTTCTATCGAAAAATGTCAAATTTGATCATTTTTGGCTTATTTATACTTAATCCAGTCATAAAGACCTCTATGTAAACATTTTGACTTACTTGGATCAAAATTTCAATGATTTGTATAGTCATGACATTCTAGTTGTAAAATCGGAAATTTTCAAAAAATGTTTTTTCTATCGAAAAATGTCAAATTTGATCATTTTTGGCTTATTTATACTTAGTCCAGTCATTAAGGAAATCTTTGTATACATTTTGACTTACTTGGATCAAAATTTCAAAGATTTGTATAGTCATGACTCAAATGTTAAAAAATCGGAAATTTTCAAAAAATGTTTTTTCTATCGAAAAATGTCAAATTTGATCATTTTTGGCTTATTTATACTTAGTCCAGTCATAAAGGACCTCTATGTATACATTTTGACTTACTTGGATCAAAATTTCAATGATTTGTATAGTCATGACATTCTAGTTGTAAAATCGGAATTTTCAAAAAATGTTTTTTCTATCGAAAAATGTCAAATTTGATCATTTTTGGCTTATTTATACTTAGTCCAGTCATAAACGACCTCTATGTATACATTTTGTCTCACTTTTATCAAAATTTCAATGATTTGTATAGTCATGACATTCTAGTTGTAAAATCGGAACTTTTCAAAAAATGTTTTTTCTATCGAAAAATGTCAAATTTGATCATTTTTGGCTTATTTATACTTAGTCCAGTCATAAACGACCTCTATGTATACATTTTGACTTACTTGGATCAAAATTTCTATGATTTGTATAGTCATGACATTCTAGTTGTAAATCGGAAATTTTCAAAAAATGTTTTTTCTATCGAAAAATGTCAAATTTGATCATTTTTGGCTTATTTATACTTATTCCAGTCATAAAGGACCTCTATGTATACATTTTGACTTACTTGGATCAAAATTTCAATGATTTGTATAGACATGACTCTCATGTGGAAAAATCGGAAATTTAAAAAAAATGTTTTTTCTATCGAAAAATGTCAAATTTGATCATTTTTGGCTTATTTATACTTAGTCCAGTCATAAAGGACCTCTATGTATACATTTTGACTTACTTGGATCAAAATTTCAATGATTTGTATAGTCATGACATTCTAGTTGTTAAATCGGAAATTTTCAAAAAATGTTTTTTTCTATCGAAAAATGTCAAATTTGATCATTTTTGGCTTATTTATACTTAGCCCAGTCATAACGGACCTCTATGTAT